>NC_064812.1:32891102-33056086 GCF_023721935.1 Panthera uncia
AAAAAGTGTCTTATGTTTAAAAAAAAAAAAAAAAAGAAAAGAAACATAAAATCCTTATTACAGATATATAATCTTTTAAAACATCTTTATGCACAATCTTTACAAATACCTAAGAACATTTTGTATATTTGAGGAAAGGAAAAAAAATGTCTATACTCTTCAAAATTCTTCTGGCTGGTCTAAGAATCAAATTGACATGAAACAGATTCACAGAAAAAAAAAAAAGAAAACAAAAGTTTAATAACATGTAAACCTTCTGTATACAGGAGAGAGACCCAAGAAAACTCAGCAATTCCCTGAAAAGCCTGAAGCCACCACCCGAAATACTATCTTCAGCCTAGAGACAAAGAAGATGTTGGGGATGGGGAGTCAGTTAAGGAAAGTAACTAGTAAAAGCACAATTAACAATTGGTAGAGCTGTTACACAGGTTTAAGTCCAGTGCCTTCTCCAAACAGTAACAGTTCCTAGAGATTTAGAATCATCCTCGTCCTTCTGAGGGACTCGGGCTTGCAAATAGAGATTTCCCTTATAAATGTAAATGAATCTTACAAAAGGGTAACTTGTACTTGTTTTTCAAAGCTTCTCCTGTGTCTGCTGTTTCTTAGAAATAGCCAGCTTAAAATAACCAACACGCCAAAGAGGCAATTTTAGGGTAGCAACTTTTGCTCTCCTACGATAAAAAGGAGCATAATCTAAGACAGGACAGACTTGTCTTCATTCCACTCTTAAGTAGTAGCTGTCCCCTAAAAATATAACTTTTGGTTAAGGTTAACATAATTTGAAGCACATAGAGTAAAGCAAATTGGCTATTTTTTGGTACTAATTGTGTTATTTAGAAAAAGAGTTCACATGTTCCTAGCATGTGCTAGAGACTAGGATATAAAAACAGGACAGCGCCTGTCTGCATGAGGTCTATACTCTGAGGAAGGGATTCCTTATGCTAAACTTTTCTTCATAAATAAAAGAGCAGGTATTTTTTCCCTTATCCCTTCCATTTGCATTTATTTACATCTATATCTTCATATAAATTTCCAAAAATCAATGTACAATTGGATTTCCAGATTTTTTTCAGTATAGCACGCCCTCCCGTCTTTTTTCTCTTTGAGATAATCATGTGATCCCTTAGGAACTTGTTTTCTTTATATGCAAAATTGGAGAAATAGCATTCTTCCTTTCAATTGGAGAATATTTAAAACAACACAATAAGCGTTTAGAACAGCAAAAACCAACAGATAGATACTATAAAAGGCTGAGACATTCTTCCCTTCTTTGGGACAAGTTTCTTGAGAGCTGCTTTTTAATTCAAACAATCCACTGATCTTTTTGCCACCTTTTTCTATATCTAATGTTGCTGCTAAATTGTTGTAGCGATTGTTCCTTTACTCACCCATTCAATTGTTGCCAAATTTCCATGCATAAAAATTGTTAGCCTTAAGTTAGCACACAAAAAAATCACAGTCTTAAACTAGTGTACCTTCCAACCATAAATATGTAAACCAAAAAAAAAAAAAAAAGGTTGAATATTTTCGTTTAAACAGATCTTTAAGTAAACACTCACTTACGACTTTAGTCCTTGAATATGCTAACATCAGCTGTAATGAAATGCAAATAACTATGTTAATGCAAATGTTAAAGCTACAAATTCAAACATAAAAAAGTCAAGAAATGCAAAAGTTAAGGTTCTCCTAGAAACATTAACTCACTCAAATTGTACATATAGAATATTTCCAATTACATAGAAGACAGCAAAATGCGATCCCTTAATGTACTATATGTACAATCCGAGTAAGTTAATGCTGTTATGAGAACGTTAAATTTTACAACCTCTGACTTTGTTTTAAAACTTACTGCCTGAACATTGCATCATTCCTATCCTTATAATGCTATTTTCCTAAAATAGAAAGAAAACAGAAGAGGAACAAATGTCACCGTACTTTCCATCAATATAGGATTCTGTATTTAGACTATATTTTAGTTAATAGATGACACAAATACATGCTTGGACACTTTCTCACGTTTTTCCAATTGAAAAATTTCCACTTTGCATGGATTAATGGGATGTTACATTGAGATATTCTAAGTTATAGATTTATAGAAATATATAATAAACATGTGTGAAGTTGCATTTGCCTTTATATACGTGTAATATGGAAATTATTCAAATAAAAATTTCACCTACGAAGCAAAACTTTTTATAAAATATAGATTTGGGAGAGAAAACATCAGATGATTTTTTAAAAATGAAATTCCACTCTATTTTAATCCCTGATCTGGAACCACGGTCATTTTTTGTACAGTTTTCCTCAAAGCCATTTCCCCTCTCACTTTTGGAGAAAAGCATAGTGTTCTGTTTAAATATTTTTGTAAGCTGAAAATAATATATTTCACTATCTCTTCTTAAATTTAAATATTCAGTGGTTACAATGAAACATTTTGTTAGTTGTGTAAGGTTTGATTGGATAAATCTGCCTTAGTTAAATCGTGATGTTGGGAAAACAAGAGAAACAAAAGAAGATCAACAAATGTGCAAGCCAGAAAAAGTCTGCAATCGTGTTGTTTGGAGTGATAATCTCCTGAGTGAGGACAGAGAGGGGTCCTGGGTTTCCTGCCGGGTCTCCTACTGTCTTCTTTGGTCCTCAGTAAATGAGCCGCCATGTTACCCAGGTCCCATGCAGGAAAGGTGCTTTAATGGATGGGGTCTTTAAATCTGGGAGGGAAGTGCAGGCACAGATGAACAAAGCCCTCAAAATACACTGTCACCACAGCGTGTGATGTTCTAGATTGATTACTCATTTCTAGCTCTTTGCTGAAAGCCCTTGATTACTGCAATTTTCTACAGTTTTAGTACCCCATTTACAGGTTCTCTTAAAAAATTTGTCAAGCTTTTGAACTCCCAATATGAACCTGCATTTTCTTGTCTTCTGACAACAATTATTCAATCAGACTTCCTTTGTGAAGACTGGGAGATAAATACCTCCACAGTCTGAAAACTATAGTGTCATGCCTGAGCAGCTTGATCTTAGACTTTATGCTACAAATAAATTGCTATGTTCTTAAATAATTACCAGGCGGTTTGCCTACCACCTCCCCCGGCTGTTAAAATGCCTGACATTATCTCCAGCATTGCAGCAGAAACTCCGGTCCCACCCCAAGCCTGCTGTTTCCTCTTTGCTGGACTTTTCCATCCTCCCCACAGAGGACCAGTGGTTAGAATCAGGTGGGGAGACAGGAATTCAAGCTCTCAACAATCCACTTAACCTCTTTGTTCTTTGTCTATGAAATCAGTGTCAACCTATGGCTCTACCTCACAGGGTTTCTAAGAGACTATATTCATCCGTGTTTGTTGATGCTTGGGAAAATCCTCAAACCAGAAATCCCAATTTGTATCATAGATCATATATTAATTTCTTACCTGTTCATTTGTTGTCATCCACCGCCACCCTCGGCCCCAACCTGTTCTTAATGTTTGTGGCACTCTTTCTACAAAATATGCTAGGATCAAAGGGTTAATGCTGTACTGCCTGGAATGGTTCAGGAGTTGCTACGATTTTAAAGGCTTAAATTGATGTTAGAAATGGAGATTTCACAAAATAGAGGCAAACCAAAAAAAGAGACAGGGGGGAATTAATAAACAAAGGGGCAAAGGGAAAAAATCTTTTCCTCCATTTCTAGTTGGAACTGCTATTTTTTACAGCTAACAGAAATATTTCAACACTTGAAAACCAACAAAATAGCTAGAATTCATAAGTCTGAGAAGGGGAAAAGAAAGCACTTCGCTAAAGTGAAGGAAGTTCAGCGTTTGCAATGTAATTCAAATTGCACTTGTAATTCAGGTCCTGGAATTAACCCACTCAACCAAAGCTTGAAAAGATTTAGATTTACTCAGACTAGCAACAATACAATACTCCCTTACAATTGCACAACCACCCTGTCTTTTGGTGATACATCCAATACACTCTAAATTATAATTCTAAAACTCAGTTTGTTGTGAAAAAAAAAAGATCTGTGCATCATATCAGAGTCTGTCTTGTTGCAATTTAAAAGCAGGAGGGGGACCCACAACCCGTTTTAATCAGACTAGGGTAGTACCTGAGCCCTTCCTAGAAACACTTTTTTAAAAATGACTTTGCCACAATTTTTAACTATAGCAAGGTGAATCTGGAATAGAATTCCTGTATTTTCAGCCCATTGACTACAATGAAAAGAGTAGCTTTCAAGGCATTGTGGTGTTCAGGGTACAAGGCAGGTCATCCAAGCTGCCATTTTATTTTTCCAAGGTTGATTCCACCAGGGATATATCTCATCAAAAGTGGGAGGACAAATAGGTTGGGGGAAATGGATTCGTGGCATGCATGTTTAGACTGCCTGTCCATGAAAGTTATTTGAAGCTTTTCCATGCAAGCCATTTAGGAAAACTCAGCCATTTTTACCCTTATCTAGTTTGGCAACAGTTCAAAGCACCCAGGAAAAGTTTTGTTTGTTTGTTTGTTTGTTTGTTTGTTTTTTAAAGGAAAAAAACCAATTGTCTGCCAAGCCTTTTAAAGGGCAGTACTGAGTTCCTCATTTTTAATCATGGACATTGTCTGACAGTAACAAACAAAATGTAGGTAAACCTTATGATATTTTATAAACAAAAAAAAAAGTGTAAAATTTTAGAGCCAGGTCCTAAATGGAACATGAGTTTTTTTCCACTTCACCAGCACACAAAAAGAGAGAAAATGTCCCAATATTAGTGAAAACAATCAGGCTGGTACTCACATAACAGACACACCAGTCTAACCAGTCAAGTTAGAAATGCAGAGGCAATATTTTGAACTACATATTGTAGGTTTTTGTTTTTTATTTTTTATTTTTTATTTTTAAGAAGAACAGCAAGGCAGCATTTTCAGGATATTCTAAAAAACTGGTATTTGATAGTATAAGATACCTTCACCTTATAAATCAGTTCTTTGCTGGAGAAAAAGACCTCTAATTTTACTTCTTTAATCTTATGCAAAGCAGCATAGTTCCATATTTATTTAGCTTAGTGCTTTCTTTCTATTTAAAACATTTATTAACCAGAGAGACCTCAGTGACATGTAAATTTCATTTTCTATGCCCTGTAGATTAAAATACATCTGTTTCAGCCATCATTCAGGAAAGAAATAATTTTAATAGTTCATTTTATTAAAAAAAGATTTATGTCAGCATTCTGTTATGACAAGAGAAGGCAAGTGGCTTGCACATAATACTAAGAGGTGGCTTTTCTTCTTCCAGAATTGTATCCAAACTGAACAGAACTGAGCCCCTAAAATATGTGACAGGAGCTACGTAACTGCCTCCTGGTATATTGTTGCTGATAGCGATTCCCTGAAAGAGCAGGTAAAGTGTTCTTTGTTGAGTTTAACCTGCGATGGTCTGGTATTTGTATTATCCCATAGCTAAAATAATAGGGCTCATTCCAGTGGGCTTCTCTCCCGCAGTAAGGCAAAATATTTAGGGATGCATTTTTTAATCTGGCCTCTAACAAACTTTCTTTGCTTCTACTTCTGTGCAGTGCAGTTTAAAAGCAAATGATGTTTATATAAAAAGACCAGAAAGTAGATTAGTGGTTCTCTCTGGCTAATAGTGGAGGGCGGCGGCAGGGGCGGGGGGGGGGGGGGTTGTTCAGGGAGACAATTGAAGAGTAAAAAGGGAATGACTGCTCATAGGTCCAGGGTTTTTTCTTGAGGTGATGAAAATGTTCTAAAATTGATTGTAGAGATGGTTGTCCAACTCTGTGAATATACTAAAAACCGTTGAATTATACACATTAAGTGGGCGAATCACATGGCACATGGATTATATCCCAATAAAACTGTTATGTTACAAAACAAACAGAAAGGAACCCCATCCCAAGGCCAGGTCCTTGAAAAAAATTAAGTCTTGCTAGGTGGGGAGACAGATGTGTAAACACATAATTAGATCGACAAGTTGATTAATAGGAACCCACAAAAAATAAAATGCTTTCTCAAAGAGTTCTCTGCCTGGGAGACTCCCTTATAGGAGAGAGGTTGTTTGAACAAAATCTCAATATTAGGGGTGACAGAGGAAGGGCTTTCCTGATGGAGGGAATGGTGTATACAAAAGTGGGAGGGCAAAGAGGCAGGAGAAAGCTTTAGGCTGCTACAAAGATAAGAATATTTGAATTCTAAGGAGTCAGTACCTGAGAAGAGGCTGAGGGTGTCAGAAAAGATTTGTAAAAAGGAATAGCCTGAATGCTTCTATCTTTGTTTAAAGTTACAAAAGGAAGCAAGCGAAAGAATTCACATTCCTAACAGTTGAAGGTTAATGATAAAGGCATCAAATTGTAATTAGGTGCTTATTTTCTTTATTATCTTGTTCTAATTGCATATTCTATACACGAAAATTAGTAGCCTCGGCTTATGTTTACGCGTAGGTATTTGAATAAAGAGTTCTATTTGTCTTCAAATGGATTATTAATAGTTAAGTGGGAAAAGCCTGTCAAATTGTTTCTTTCTTTCTCTTGGAAGGTGAACCGCTTACCCACACCCACAGTGAAGTTGGCCACTTGAACCACGAGACCACACATGAAGCACCACAGTCTTCTCCCCAGCAGTATATAAAAAACATAAACAGCCCACCAAGCCCCAGCCTAACATATCCAACGCAACGACCTGATGGCAAATGCTATTTTAACCTTTTAAAATCAACTTCCAAAGGGGCACCTGGGTGGCTCAGTCGGTTAAGCATCCAGCTTCGGCTCAGGTCATGATCTCATGGTTTCTGAGTTTGAGCCCCATGTCGGGCTCTGCATTGACAGCTGAGAGCCTGGAGCCTGCTTCAGATTCTGTGTGTGTGTGTCTCTCTCTGTCCCTCCCCTGCTCATTCACTCTCTCCCTCTATCTCAAAATTAAACATTAAAAATTTTTTTAAAAATAAAATAAACTTAAAAAGAGAAACAAAATCTGTGAAGAAACGTCTTCTGCAAGAGCAAAACTCAAATGACCATGATGATATATGGAAAGAATTTTAACACCCAGACTGGAAAGGGTTGAATGCATGTAGATCACTTCAGTGTGGAGACTTACATACGTCTGGCTCATCTCAGGTCCTGGAGAACACCAGCCCAGGGATGCTGTGAAATACAGATCTATCCTTCACTCCAAAGCCTTTGTTGGGGTCAGAATCTTCCCACTTTCCATCTCCTTTGCCTCCTACTCATATTCTGTTTCTCCACACTGGGAGGAATGAAAAGAAGCACATACGGAAGCAGAACCTCACATACTGTCAAAGGCTGCTCACGAGCCAGTCCTGTGCTAAGAGCATTATTCCTGGTCCCTCTACATGAAGTTTCACTTCTTTTCTTTTTTTTTTAAACATTTATTTATTTTTGAGAGACGGAGACAGAGCATGAGCAGGAGAGGGACTGAGAGAGAGGAAGACACAGAATCTGGAGCAGGCTCCAGGCTCTGAGCTGTCAGCACAGAGACCCATGTGGGGCTTGAACCCACGAACTGTGAGATCATGACCTGAGCCCCAGTAGGACGCTTAACCGACTGACTCACCCAGGCACCCCAAAGTTTTACTTCTTGAAAGCAGTTAGCCACCCACGACATGTCTTTGTCATTGGGTACTCATACCAATGAGTACTCATCCTTCAGCAGGCCAACAAGATAGGCACAACTATTATGAACACAAATATACACATGGGGAAAATGAGGCTGAGCTAGACTAAGGAGCTTGTGTGGGATCAGACACATCAAAATGCAGATCCTGGACTGACGCCCGAGTGCGTCTTGAAGCCCTCTCGAATTCTCAACCACATCACTGTCCTGCTCATTACCCAGAAAGCCCAGGCTTCATGTTGACACAAGTGGGGGAGAGAGGCAATAGGGAGAGGAAGAAACCCCAGTGAGACTAAGAGGCAGAGAGGTAAGAGGTAGCCAGACACTGCAGGCTGCAGGGTGACTGAAGGGGGAACTAGGAAACTAAATGACACTCCTTGCCTGATTTCAACTGGGCACCATCATTCATGCCCATCTCCAAACTTTCAGGACTAGAGAAGCTGGGATTTCTTTGTCTGCTGTGGTTGAAAATTGGCATTGCTTCTCCATTGCTGTCTCTTCTTCTCTGAACAGAGTCTTTTCTTTTCTTCAGCTGATGTCATCATGCCACAAATATTTATTGAGGCCCTACTATGTGCTGAAGTCTCTTCTAGGCGCTAACAATACAACATTGATTTAAAAAAAAATTTGCTGGGGCGCCTGGGTGGCGCAGTCGGTTGAGCGTCCGACTTCAGCCAGGTCGCGATCTCGCGGTCTGTGAGTTCGAGCCCCGCATCGGGCTCTGGGCTGATGGCTCGGAGCCTGGAGCCTGTTTCCGATTCTGTGTCTCCCTCTCTCTCTGCCCCTCCCCAGTTCATGCTCTGTCTCTCTCTGTCCCAAAAATAAAATTAAAAAAAAAACGTTGAAAAAAAAAAATTAAAAAAATAAATAAATAAATAATAAATAAATAAATAAATAAATAAAAATTTGCTGTGATGTATCTTACTTTCCAAGGTGTTAGATAGATCACATGCAAGCAAACAAGAAAATGAATATCTCATCCTCTCAACTGCTCCTGAGTCACAGTCACTACCTAAAACTGTCATGAATTATTGGAAGCTCTGATAAAGGCTCAAGGCTTGAGCTTTAAAAAGGAAATATGCTTTTTAAAAAAGATCTAGAATCAGGAATGCCAGGGTGGCTTAGTTGGTTGAGCCTCTGACTCTTGATTTCAGCTCGGGTCATGATCCCAGGGTCATGGGATCGAGCCCTGCATCGGGCTCTGTGCTGACAACACAGAACCTGCTTGGGATTTTCTGTCTCTCTCTCTCTCTCTCTGTCCCTTCCCCACTTGCACACTCTCTCTCTCTGTCTCTCAAAATAAATAAATAAACATGTTTTTAAAAAAGATCCAGTCAAATTATAAAATCTGTGCTCAGGAATCTTTGTCGACGATCCTGTAACAGGGCTATGATGTTAGAGTCACCTTTAACCATTACATGGATCTATTTGTTTTCAAAAGATGACGGAAGAGCCACTTGTCATGAATTACTAAACCCAGCTCTTCCCATTTACGCACACAGACTCAGACAGTCATCATCTTTCATAGAGTCAAACAGATTACGAAAGCATCACCTGTTTTTGCTTTTCCTTTCAGATCAGTTAGCTTATTGATCTCAAATGGAAGACAATTGATCTTTACTTTTCCCCATCATTAGAGCATTTAAATATGCCAGTCTTCTAACAGTTGAGAGGTACTGAACATGCATAACTCACCTTCTAAAAAATTATTTTCATAGTGAAGCGACAGTCATCCCAGCCCTAAAATGGATGATGTCAGTATTTCAGTAAGTGATGTATGACCAACTCTGAGAAAAATTTGATAATTAGAGTGTAGATGCAGAACAAGTTTGTACAAACCGTTTCTCACAGAACAGAATAGAAAAGTCTGTTTATCATGACGTAGACAGGATTTATATTCCTTTCTATGCAATAGTCATAAAAAGAATGCTTTTAGAAATGTATAGACAAAGGAATCTGATGATCTTCTATCCAACTATATCTATTGTCAGTAAAGATGAAACAAAATTGGAATTTACTTAAAAACCAGATTTGCTAAAATTCAGAGCCCACGTAAGTATAAGGTTAAGAAACCTTTTCTTGGTCACTCTCTCTCACCCTCCCCCACCTCACTCTCACTTAAAGGTAAATTTTAATGGAAAATTGCAACTAAGAAAAGATGCCACAAATTCATTTTTCTTACACAGCAAGATGGACGTTTCAAAAAATAAGAGCATATTTTCTGAATGAACAAGGACTTACTCAAGAAGCTGGACTTATATAATGAAAGAGCAAATTCAATGAAATAAGGTTATTAACTTATTAATACTTTAGTAAAAGATTAAAGAGTTGCTTTTGAAATTTTACAAATCAATTACTTGCAGTTAAATTTTAAACCAGTCTTATAGTCAAAATCAAACTTTTTTTTTATACCCTGAGATCAAAATCCAACTGTTCATGTTTAGAACCAATTAAGTTCCATTTCGAAGGCACAAGAGATATTCTTGCTTTTTTAAATTTAAAGGTGTTTCATTAAATGATACTTTAGGCAGCTTTTCCTATTTTCAATAAGTTACATTTGCTAAAAGCCATTATGAGAACACATTTGTGATAAGAAGACATGTATCTCAATTGAAGGCTCGTTTTACTGAACAGATCAGAGAAAAGTCAAAACACCTACCCCATAGTTGTATGCTTTTGTTTCTATAAATGTAAATGTCTTTGAAGTAAGTTCTTGAGGGATTTTAGTTAGATGATGACACAATTATTTCTAACCAAATAGACTGAAAAATCTGCAACAACCCTAACTCATAGGCTTTGTGTTTGGGGATCAAAATAAAGTCTAATTTCGCTCCATTAAATATTCAAGTACACTTAGCCAACTTTTTAAACAATAGTTAAAACTGTATTGAACTTCTTTTCTCTGTCAGGTACAATGGCGCACACCTTGCATTTCCTCGCTTAATCTTCACATTTTTATCGTCATTTTTCAGCTGAAACACCCTGGGGGGGGGTGGGGGTAGCAAATCACTCTAAGGTCATCCAGCAAGTAAAGGTCAGCACCCAGGTACAAGCAAAGTCACTCTGATTCCAGAGACTGCACCGTTGACTATTGACCTATATTCTCCTGTGAGCAAATGGAACTCGCTAATTGTCTTTATTATTGCCTCTTTGTCAAAATAGACCAAATACGAACCTTCTGTTTATCAAAAAACTCACTCCAGACATTCTTATAATTTAGGAAGGAGAGTTAAAATTTATGACGGCCCCCACCAAAGCAATTGACAAAAATGTGAACCAAGGCTGAAATATAGAATTTGCATCTTAAAAGATCATTAAAAAAAAAAAAAAAAAAAAGATGAAGAAGAAGAAGAACAAAGGCTATTAATTTTAAAAGTGGGGGTAATTTTTTAAACACCACCATGATAGCACTTAATTTCTCTTGTTCCTAGCTTTGGGCTAACACAACATACTGTGGTGATATTTGGGGTTTGTGCTTCAGAAATTTCCATGGACACATTAGCTTAGATGGTTTCATTACCCACCCTCATTATTAAGTAGCATTCAATTACTGAGTGTTGTAATGCCAGAGAGAATAAAAGAGAGACAAAATCTCGGTAAGATCTAAGGGTGAAATGGCATTTTTATATTGCTATAAAGATTACTTAACTCTAGTGCGATACTAATGATCATTTCTGTGACTAAAAACATCCCCTTATGATTAATTATGTAAACTCTTATCATTTCAAGCCTAATAAAGACTTTAAAACATTTTTCATGCATCTTGTATTCCTAGCATATTTTTTTTCCATTTACCCACATAAGAATCAACCCTAAGAATTAAAGTAACAATTTTCCATTACATTAAAAGGGGGTATCATGTGGCAGTTCTAGGGTATGTTTATATATATATATCTAAACACACACACACATACACACACACACACACAATTCATGTAAATATATGTGGGGAGTGTTTAATATAACTTAATCCACATGGGGAGAGAAAAAGGTTGTATTTTTTTAAAAATAAATGTTGACTTATATTCATGTTTCTGTAAAAGGCATAATTTCTCATACTGGAAGGAATCTCTCAGTAATCAAATACTTCTAAATCAGATATATTTGAAAACTAGATTATACAATAAAAATCACCTTTGAAAGTTAATCACTGCTTCGTACCATCAATAAAATTGGGGGGAAGGAGTCTATTGTTCAGAAAGAAGGGATTGTCTATGATAGAATATAAGGCAGCTGTTAAATGTGAGATTATACATAAATGCCTAGGAATATATGGAAAGATACAATAGCATTCTGTGAAAATAAAAGTCATAAAGCGGTGTGTACAAAATGACTCCTATTTTTATAAAAAATTTACATATGTACATACCCATAGACCTTTGACTGAAGGGTACACACAAAGCAGGCATTTAACAGTTTATGTCTATGTAGGAGGAATACAGACAGTTAAAAAAAATTTTTTTTGAAACTGTCTGCATTTACTAGAATTCTTCTCTTTAGTGAACATGGTTTACTTTTGTTTAAGAGAAAGAAATATAAGGACAAACATGCAAGCAAACGAAAGTATCCTCCCTTGATGAAATGGCCACTCTGAATCTGAAATCTGAGACATTGTTTGGCCAACACTTCATCCTCACAAAATTTCGTTCAGGGTTCTACCCAAATGACAAAGCCCCTGCTTCAGCCACAACCAGGCCCGGCAGCCTATTTCTCTGGCCGGACAGGCAGAGTGGAGACAGACCACTGACAGTGAGCCTCTGAGCGTCTGCCTCCTTGGCCGCTCTGGGAGTAGGAGCTGTGACAGGGGCAGGTGAAGGCGGTAAGAAGTGAAGTCCATACCATTCTTTATTATGCAGCTTTGAAGAAGCTGGAGAGCAGAAGGTAAAGTGGGAGAGCAGAGACAGCCCCTGCCCTCTACTTCACGCGGGTTCAGATGTGCCACCAGTTTGAACGTGGGGTCCTCGAGATTGCTGTGCGGGCCTTCAGCCTGGGTCACCACAGGCATTTCCTCCAGCATGATGCTCACAGTTTACAATTTTCTTTTCTCTCTCTTCCCTGCTTGCCCTCCAACTGGACCCATCTGAAAATACAAGAGTCTCTATCTACGTGGAACAGGAATTTAGTTTTCCGAAATATAGTTCTGGGCACCTTCCGAACAGAGACTGGCAATAATCCCAAACTGCATGCTTTATTATGTGGGCTTTATTTGTGTTTCTTATGAAATGAGCTGAGACACTCAAACTCATTTCAGATAGCACCCAAAGCTAAATGGCCACATTGTCCCCAGATAGAAGGTCAGTACGTCACAGGCAAGACTGTCCAGCTACTGAGTTTTCTTGAAAACTTAAACATGAGGACAGGCTACTTTAGTCGCCGTTCTCAGCAAGCTGAGGATTTTTATTCCTGAATGGCATGACTGCCTAGACAAATAGAAGAGAAAGCAAAGGCTTTTACTTCATATATCTAGATTCTTCTATGAGGTCAACATGGGATTAAATATAAAAATCACTTTGGAATTTCATTGTGAAAAAAGAAGGACAAAAAGCATTAGCTTTCACTGCTACAGTTTTTACATATAAAGAGATCGAAACTGCTTACTCTATGGAAATCAAACAGTTGGGTTCACTTGTTGCCTGCTGTAGAGCAATTTCTAGTGAGGATTTCCTCTTTTAATCAGTTATAAAGTATAATGACAGTCTCCACAACCAGCCACACCCTGTGGGGGCAATGGGAATAAACACTGGTAGCTTCTGCCAGAAATAACCACCAGATTAATAGCACACAGCCTGCCTGTCGGGGGCTCTTCACCTCCCTGGGACCCCAGATGAGAAATTAATTAAGCTAATATATTTAAAACTAAATCCATTTTACTCCAAATTACCATCCCCAAAAAGTTCAGCCAAAAAAAAATGTGAAATGCCAAAATTGTAAACTTGTATTATGTGTATTCAGACCCTGGGTAAAACAGATTCAAAGAAAGAAAACCTGAGATAAAGAAAACCAGCAAGCGATGATTGACTCAAGATCCCCATCTAGTGACGCTATGCTGAATCGCAGGTTGTTTGTTTGCATTTCTGGTTGGTCTAATGAATTAGGCATTTACGTGTTTCATTGTTCAGAAGTGAGATGTTTCCTCTTATTATGTCTTTTTAAAGAGTATCCTTGGGAACAATTTAGCCCCTTTTCACAATTATGGTGGTTCACTTCTGAGATTGTTCATCTGTTTTCCAGAGTCTGGTCTCTCTAGATTCACCATTGATTCTCTAACTCTTGTGGCACCTGATCAAAGAGGTACTTGACACGAGTTTAAAGGCATCTGAGTAAAATTGCATAGTACATGTTGCATGTAAAAGTACATATGGTAGTCAGACAACATATACTTTATGTCAGGATGTCTATGTGGCCCCTTGTCTGTAGTGGTTAAGAGAAGCATAGACCGGATTAAAATAAGTAGTTTCAATGACATGAACCAAAGAAATTCTCCCATCAGATCCAAAATGTACGTACTGCATGAATCCATTATATGAAGTTTAAGAACAGACAAAAACAATCAATGGTGATAGAAGTCAAAATAGCTGACCTTTGGACGGTTTGGGGGTTAGAAGAGGTAACTGGTTTAAACAGGGTGCCAGAATGTCTATACCTTTATCTGGATGGTGCTTACATAGGTGTGTGCATATGTAAAATACCCAACTATACATTTATGATCAATGTAATTTAATTCATTCTATACATTTACTATACACACAATATATCACAGAAATATTTTTTTTAAATGAGGCTCCATACTGTTATTTTATCCTAATCCTAAGAGATAACACAAACAGGATAGCATAGTACATCTGAAGTCTAATCAGAGCCAAGACTCACACAGACTTCTTATGGATACTCAGGAACTTAGATAAGACGTCCACTATCTACCAAACCCAAATATCATTAAGGATTTGGGATCATGTCATTTCCATAATGCGACTGAAAATTTTAGGACAACCTCTTAGCCCAGATTTTAAGCAAACAAAGAGAATCATATCCATCATTGTTTTCAAAGGAGCAGGGCCCATTTGCTGTGAGGAACCATGAGAACGACTTATGATAGTCACTGCCTAGGACAAAGGGTAGAAATAAGGCAAGGTGGGCACATTTGCCACGTGGCCACCACAAACATATCCTGCCTGTGTCTCTTAGAATGCGTGTTCTTAGAACTTGTAAGACATGGCATGTTAGGGCTGGTAGGAAACTTCGAATGTCCCGGCTCATGTCCATGTTCTCAAGGAAGATCCAGACGGGGTTGTACACAGTCAGAGTCACATGAATAGTGAGTGACAGAGCTACACCTCCACCCAGTCTTTCTGACTTCTCATCTTTCTCATTCCCAGGGTCCCCAAATCTCCCTAAAGCATGGTAAGGGGAGCACAGTCCAAGGCCTTCAAAAATCTTTACAGCTGCTTTCAGAAATTACTATTTCTGCAAAAGATCCTCATTTTTCTTCCAAACTA
This sequence comes from Panthera uncia, assembly GCF_023721935.1. Classification (NCBI taxonomy): domain Eukaryota; kingdom Metazoa; phylum Chordata; class Mammalia; order Carnivora; family Felidae; genus Panthera; species Panthera uncia. Next base: position 32,906,207 of record NC_064812.1, read on the forward strand.
TTATCTTCTTGCCTTCCTTCATTCCTTCCTCCTTTGATTCTTCCTTCCTTTCTTTATTTCCTCTCAGATTTTCACCTTTCTTTTTTTCTCTCTTTCTCCATGGTATACTTACTTACAACTGGAGTTTTCGTTTCAGTTGGCTTATCAACAGTTAGGGAGCAGTTTGAAATTCAGACCATCGGTTCCCAGATTTTACGTCTGAATTACGCTCAAGGGTGACGCTGCCCCTGCTGTCTCTCCCTGACCCAGGAATGACAGGTTTGCGCCACAAGCAGAGCCAGACAGACATTCAACATTTCATAGGATCAGTTTCCCCAAGCAGTGCGAAAGCAGCTTCAGCATTGACTATCAGGAAGGAGGAAAGACAAAGATCCCGAGATGGAGCGGTTGTTGGTGCTTTATCTTATAAAGCTCTACAATTCTGATCCTAATGAGGTGCTTAGCATTGACCCTACTCCCAGTTTTCAAGCCCCATTTGAAAATGCCTTCTAAATCCAAGATGGTCTTTTCCTTCCACAACATGTCTACACCCCAAACAATCGACAAAAGGTCATTTGTAGTCTCATGCGTTCTCAGAAGTCTGTAAGAGTAATGACCCATCAAAACAAACAAAAAAAATGTTATAATGGTTGGTGCCAAACAATTTTGGAGCAAAAAAGCTGCTGGAGAGACAGCATATGACAGATTCGCCACCGACAGTATCTTTAATGAAAAGACATTACTGAACTCCTCCGTTGGGCAGAACTTGGATTTTAACTGCCCTGGGAGTTCAGAGAAGAGAGAAAATACAGTGGGGGGAGGGAAAAGCTGAGCAGGGCAAGGAGGGAAGGACCTCAGAGGTCACCTGGTCCAACACCCAGAGCACTTAAATAAATATAAATATGTAATAATTCACGCTTATTCTAAAAAAGTTTGACAGGTAATTCATTTAAGTGAAAAAGGAGAACATAAAATCACTGTAATCATTTTATTATCACTCCTGCCCTAAAACGCCTATCTTTAATAGTTTGGTGTAGCCAATGAGATACCACCTAACACCAGTCAGAATGGTTAGCAACTAAAAGCAACAACAGATGTTGGCGAGGATGCAGAGAAAGAGGATCTCTTTTGCATTGCTGGTGGAAATGCAAACTGGTGCAGTCATTCTGGAAAACAGTATAGAGGTTCGTCAAAAAGTTAAAAATAGAACTACCCTATGACCCAGCAATTGTACTACTAGGTATTTATCCAAGGGATACAGGTGTGCTGTTTCAAAGAGGGGCATGCACCCCAATGTTCACAGCAGCACTATTGACAACAGCCAAAGTATGGAAAGAGCCCAAATGTCCACTGACAGAAGAATGGATAAAGAAGATGTGGTATATGTATACAATGGAGTATTACTCAACAATCAAAAAGAATGATATCTTGACATTTGCAACTACATGGATGGAACTAGAGGGTATTATGCTAAGTGAAATTAGTCAGTCAGAGAAAGACAAATATCATAGGACTTCACTCATGTGAGGAATTTAAGATACAAAACATAAACATAAGGGAAGGGAAGCAAAAATAATATAAAAACAGGGAGATGGGACAAAACATAAGAGACTCTTAAATACAGGGAACAAACAGGGTTGCTGGAGGGGTTGTGCAGTGGGGGCTAAATGGGTAAGGGGCATTAAGGAGGACACTTGCTGGGATGAGCATGGGTGTTACACATAGGGGACAAATCACTGGAATCTACTCCTGAAATCATTATTGCACTATTTGTTAACTAACTTGGATGTAAATTTAAAAAGGAAAAAAAAAAGAGACCTCCAGACTTCTGTCTGCCTACGCATATGCATATTTTTAAATTTTATTGATACTAGTATATATTCCACGTATACAACATGATGATTTGATATACAGATACATTATAGAATGATTACTGAGACCAAGATAAGGAACACATCCGACACCTCACATAGTTCCTGTGTGGTGAGAACCCTTAAGATCTATTTTCAACAACCTTCAAGTGTGCAATACTGTGTTATTAATTTCAGCCATACATTGGATCCTCAGCTTCTTACCTCTATGCATATTTTTAATTCATTCATACCTAATATGCTGACTCTAAGCTGGTTTTATTACTTAGCAATATATCTTAAACACCATACTATGCTAATAAATATAGCATAGTCATTGCGATGTCCATATCATATCTCCGTATTTGTTTGCATATAGATTGTGGATTGGTACATGTATGCTCTGTAATTTATTTGCTTTACTCTTCATTAATGTGTGTGTGTGGTTTCTAATGTTTCACTGCTATAAACAAACCTGGGATTAGCCTCCTCGTACATAAATGTTTTTGTATCTGTCTGATCCTTCCCTTTGGATAAATTCCTAGAACTGCTGACTCAAAGGGAAAACAGACCATTGACATTTGGATCCATGGTACCAAACTGCCCTCCTGAAGAAACTGGACAATTTATGTTCCTACCAGCTTTCCTCACCAGCACTGGATATTCTCATTTCTTTTCTTATCTTTGCCAATCTGGCCCCCCTAAAACAGTAACTGTTGTTTTAATTTGTGTGTAATTCCTTGGGAACATTTTTCGTTTGTAGGCACTTTTGCCAACTGTTCTACCTGTTTCTGACTAGGAAACTGATCTGTATTCATTTTCCCCATGACTTTCTCCCCTCATGCTGGATGAAATGTCTCTGGGGAAATTTCTATTTGATGACAAAGCCAGTGAAGTTCTCTCCAAAGTACCCCCTACTGGTTCTGCTACCCACAACAATGCCAGAAATAACTGTGTCCTTCCTGCAAATGAAGTCACCTCAAGCTTTGCCAGACTGAGGAACAGAAGGTTTCCCACATCAGAGAAGTGATTCTTGAAGGGTTGTGAAAGAGGAGTGGTCCATCGTGGGGCTGGAGTGGCCATCCTTCCACTGCCCCCACTTGTTTCAATGATCACTGAATATTACTTCACAGACTGATGATTTGTTTAAACTGAACTAGATTTTGGCTTTGAGCATGCTTTACAAGGCAGAAACTTAACCTGCCCCTACCTCACTGGGTCTAAATTGAGTTGGGTGAGGGTTGTCTGCAGTATTCAGGGCTGGGGGCAGGAGTGCCTCAGGCCTCAGCCTCTGACACCTACATTGTCACCTGTGTAGATGCCCTCCTCTCCATCAGTTATCAGTCCACATAGCACAAAGCTGCCTCCTCCATGCTCCTGGCTGCAAGGATCCTTGAATCTGATGGCCTCTGGTGTCCTGTCTGAGCTACTCTGTTAGGAACACCTACTTCCCCAACACTCTAGGCTGCACTCTCGGGGACCCTGCCTCGGGTCCTCTCAGCACAGGACATCATTATACTACCCCATGTCAAGTGGAAGCACAAGACAGTCTTGTCTGAGGGCACAGGCCATCTCTACTCTCACATTCCTCCAAAGAGATAGGAATTTCATGAACACACCTCACCCCCAGGACGCAGCTTCTTAAAGGCCAGTTTCCTTGGGACCCACCTACATAGAACCTCTATCCTTCTGATTTTCTGCTGCTCTCTTCCCAGCCCAGCCCTGGGAACATGTATGTATTTTCAGTTTTGCAACCTACGTATCATGCAGTTGTCTAAATATCTTCTTGCCTCCCAGGGCTAAGCTTCTGAAATAAATCCCAAGCATTGACTTCTGCCACCTGATCCAGGGATGAAAATTGCAGATCTAACTGCCAAAAGTGGGAGCAAGGGTGGAAAGGGATAACAAGAGATGGGGAAGGAAGCACTTGTTGTCTCACTAGTAAGAAGAGGGCAACCCATATACGAGAAACAGCACAGGCAAGACGTGGGAATGGGCTGGAGTCTGGGGTCTGGCCTTGATAGAACAGAGGCCTCCGCTGTGGTCCTGCAGAATAACAGTTTGGACAGGTAAGGTGGGGAGAGAACTCGTAGAACACTGGTAAGCAAGCAAGGTGATACTAGCTCAGGGCGACTCACTGACATAAAAGTTCCATTTAACCTGATCACTATTTAAAGGAAACTTGAACATGGTGCTGATGGACAAAATTCAGGCTTCAAAATTACATAGTCCTATGCTTGAAGGCGGATTCTGCTGCTTATTTTCTGTGATGTTAGATATCAGCCCAATGGGAAGAATAACAGCTCTTTCATAAATTAGTACTTAACTGCATATGTGAGAACATGTGTAAAGCAGCTAGACTTAAGAGATGCTCCATTCCTCCCTTACTTCCCTTCTCCTTTTCTTATTTTTAGCCTCAACCCTCAGACTAATTCATAACATGCCCTACCCCTCCCCAAATTAATCTACTATTAATATTCCATGGGTTACTAGAAATGCATTCATGAATATGTATGAATTGATGCACAAATTTGTATGCTAGTGAATCACGTGTGCTTCATATCTTCTTCAAGGAACTCTTTATGCATTTTAATATTCAGTAAGATCTATACGAGATATCAGTGAAAACACTTTATAAACTGGAAGTAATGTCCAGGTCGGCATTACAAAGGTTCTACGGTATCGTCTATTCTAGGAACAGCTCAAGCCTCCTCACCTCACGGCACTTTCTCCCTCCTTCCAACCCACCACCCAGAAAGCAACACAAGGAGGATCACGGCCAAGGAGGCCATTGGTCAGCAGTGTTGGGGAACAGGACTTTAGTCAAGTCAAGCAAAGAGGCCAAAGCCCTGGCTATCGTGTGAAAAGGTTTTCCTGGGTTGGCTATTTGGAAAATATCTTTTCCATGGACCCAGTGAGGTATCAAAGATTTGAAGAAGCTTCTCTCTGTAGAGATACCCCAACAATGGGAAGACCAAAAGGTGAGGTGATCAACTCTGCTCCAGAGCAAAAGTGCTAACACAGACACTCATATGATTTACTTTCTCTTCAGGTTCTCTCCTCACCATGAGAGGGATAAGACAAGTTAGGGTGTGGATCCAGGGATAGGAGTTCTGTTTCCAGTCCAATCCACTTAAGCCTAATTAGGCAACTAGTAACAATAACAACAGCAGCAGCAGATTACGAAGTTAGGGAATTATGGATCATGGTTCCAACCAAGGCAGTCTGACCTCTGGTAGCTCCACGGAGCCCGGCCCAGCTCACAGAGCCAGGGACCCAGCATCAAAGGCCTCTGTGCATCCTTGCCTTAGAGCCCCCACAAGAATGTGTAGGTGTGGTAAGAACTGTCTGAGGACTCAGAACACTTGAGCCCAGCCATCTCTTATCCTCCACACCTGAACACGTGACCACTAAACATCATTCCCTCCCGCTATTCTGTGGCTTGGCTCGGAGCACAGTGCTACGTTAGAGCAAATTTTGAGACTCTCTCCTAAGAAAAGAATGTTAGGACTCTCCTTTCACTTCCCCATCTCCTGAGGAATGCAAACATCCTGACACGTCTTCACTATAGGAGACACAAGATGGAGGGTTTTCTTGCAAGAGTATTTGTTAGGGCCATGTGGTTTCCCAAAAGGGTTGATGCTCAGCATAGAACATCTCTCAGTCTATGAAAAAAAATGAGTATTTGTGTTATCTCTCTCTATGAACTCTGATCATTCATGAGGAACTTCAAGAAAAAATTCTTGGCACCTCCCCGTATATAGAAGAAAACAAGCAAGACAGACCTAATTTATCCCCACTCTACCCTTCCAGGAGTCTCTGGAATTGGCCATATTTTAAGACAGACTCAACCCATTCCTTCTTTACTTCTCTCTACTCTTTCATCCACAATGACAGCTCAGGCTCAGGCCTCTCAAATTTATAGCATGGAAAGCTGTCAGCAGCAGTCAACGCTACAGATTTTCTCATTCTGGTCCGGCAGAAGGGAGGCAGTGTCTCTTCACAATCATCAAAGACCCTTCTCTGAAATCTGACTGGACCATTGTAGATATTATAATTACTTCTGAACCAGAGGAATATTATATACTGATTGACTTAGGCCTGGGTTAATGCCCATCCTTGAACTAAAAATTCTATCAAGGAGGTGGAATTTTTTGAAAGACAGGCCAATTAAGGCCCATTCCTGAAGACCGGAGTAGGAACAGCTGGGACTGTTCGACCAACTATACATGGTTGTGATGGTGGGGAATGTTTATACCCCAATAAATCTAAGTGTAGTTAGGAGGGGAAAGAGAAGGTATCAGTACTGGATGGGAGATGAATGAATGTCCACTAAAGTACATAAAGACCTGAAAAAAATATACCAACGTTTAGCAGTAGTTATCTCAATGTAGGATTAAAAGTAACTGTTTGATCCTTATATAAAAATGTAATTTGGGGGCGCCTGGGTGGCTCAGTCGGTTAAGCGTCCGACTTCGGCTCAGGTCACGATCTCGCGGTCCGTGAGTTCGAGCCCCGCGTCGGGCTCTGGGCTGATGGCTCAGAGCCTGGAGCCTGCTTCCGATTCTGTGTTTCCCTCTCTCTCTGCCCCTCCCTCGTTCATGCTGTGTCTCTCTCTGTCTCAAAAATAAATAAACGTTAAAAAAAAAATTTTTTTTAAATGTAATTTGTATGTCATTGGTGAAAAAAAAAAAGTTTGCTTTTTAAAAAATTTGAATACAAAGTATTTGTCAAGAGCAAGCCAAATGAACAAATACCCAAAAGAGGAAAATCCTCTAAAGTGCCATACTATGGAGGGACAGCAGTATCACATTCAAATATAGACAGAATATATTTCTTACAGTTTTGCCAATTGGCCAGTTGGAGTGAAGGCATGCTAACCAAGAGGTACGGAAGAAATAGTTTAAGGACCCACAAAAACCAAAGCATCACATAAGGCGAGATTTTTACAGAGTATCGAACTGCAGCCCAACAGCTTGTTAGGACAGTTATCAGTCCAAAATGAGGATGAAATGTAATAAGTTAGCCAACATTTATTAAAATTTACTACATGCTAGTGTTTGTATGCCTGATTGTATTTAATAGCCACAAAACAAAAACAAAAACAAAAAACAGTGCTTGGGGGTAATGTTATTATTCCCACTGGATGAAGTGTTGCTGATGTCATGCAGGCATTCCCTAGGCATTCATCATCATCCATACCAAAAAGCATCCACACCTCCTGCAAGCACCTGGTCTTTTGCCCCAGGAGAAGACTGCAGGTGTGTGGGACAGGACAGAACTACTATGGAGTTAACAACCTAGGACTAATTGTTAATAATACAGAACAGTGCTTGATAAATAAATACTTATTTTGTACCAAATACTTGATAAATAAGTGCTTGATAAATAAATAGCTTCCTTGCCCTCAGATGGGTTAACTCTGAGGCATGTTCTCCATATCCCAGGGTCACAGGATCCCAGTAGGATCCAGTCGCAATTGCCCACAATGGTGAACTGCTCGTGGACACACCTACATTGGCTTCTTTTTCCTCCTTGTCTCACTTCCCCACTACCTTTGCTTCCTAGAATCCCAAATGCTTCCTAGAATCCCAAATGCTTCCTAGAGTCCCAAATATTTACACTCACAGTTTTGTCTCAGGGTCTGCTTCTGAGAGAATCTACTCAAGACACCCATTTATTTATTTTTTTAAATATATAATTTATTGTTAAATTGGTTTCCATACAACACCCAGTGCTCATCCCAAAAGGTGCCCTCCTCAATGCCCATCACCCACTTTCCCCTCTCCCCCAACCCCCATCAACCCTCAGTTTGTTCTCAGTATTTAAGAGTCTCTTATGTTTTGCCTCCTTCCCTCTCTGTAACTTTTTCCCCTCTGGTCTTCTGGTAAGTTTCTCAGGATCCACGTATGAGTGAAAACATATGGTATCTGTTTTTCTCTGCCTGACTTATTTCACTTAGCATAATACTCTCCAGTTCCATCCATGTTGCTACAAATGGCCAGATTTCATTCTTTCTCATTGCCAAGTAGTATCCCATCGTATGTATAAACCACATCTTCTTTATCCATTCGTCAGTTGATGGACATTTAGGCTCTTTCCATAATTTGGCTACTGTTGAAAGTGCTGCTATAAACATTGGGGTACAAGTGTCCCTATGCATCAGCACTCCTGTATCCCTTGGGTAAATTCCTAGCAATGCTATTGCTGGATCATAGGGTAGATGTATTTTTAATTTTTTGAGGAACCTCCACACTGTTTTCCAGAGCAGCTGCACCAGTTTGCCTTCCCACCAACAGTGCAAGAGGGTTCCCATTTCTCCACATCCTTGCCAGCATCTATAGTCTCCTGATTTGTTCACTTTAGCCACTCTGACCAGCGTGAGGTAGTATCTCAGTGTGGTTTTGATTTGTATTTCCCTGATGAGGAGCGACGTTGAGCATCTTCACATGTGCCTGTTGGTCATCTGGATGTCTTCTTTAGAAAAGTTCAAGACACCCGTTTAAAAAATAAAACAACTGGGGGTGCCTGGGTGGCTCAGTCGGTTAAGTCCCAACTCTTGATTTCAGTAATTATAATATCTACAATGGTCCAGTCAGATTTAAGGAAAGGGTCTTTGTTTATTTGAATGTGTATTAAAGGTAATATAATATGTCATCAAATTTGAGACACTTTTGATTGTAATATACACCAAACTTTATGTACTCCTAAGAAAAAAGGAAAATAGCTATGACCCAATGTTTTCCTGTTACATAACATATGTATTTTATTCTTACTGAACGAACTCTTTTAAGCTTCTTTGGACATAATATTTTAAAATAAACTACACTTGGGCATACATAAAAATGACATATAACCAAATTTAATTGGCTAAAATATATCTTCTATTTCTCTACAAGCAAGTACCCAATTCTTCCAACTCACTTTTAAACTTGAGGTCAACAATGGCCACGATTTGCCACATGATATCATCGTCTATGGCATGGATAGCATTGATGAACTGCATTTTTTCAAACATGTTCCCTCAGGGCTTTCAGGATTTCCACCCATGCTGCTGACATCCATTCTTGAAGTTTTTATCTGGTGCCTTCCTCTTCTCACCAGAAGGTGTCAGGCAATGACAACTAGGAACCAGGCCAGGCTTGCCGGCTGCCTGGTCAACAGAAAGTGCAAGGATAGTCATTAGCATCCATTGTAGGACACATCATGACTCCAGGTATGTTAACAACGTGAAAAGAAATGTGTATCCTACATCAAATGAAGAAACGTATGCAAATGGCACATCAAATCTCGGACACATAGATATTATTACTTAAGATGAGACCAGAATGGTATGTAAATTTTTCAATTATGAGTCAATTTAAGGGAAATTTTTTAATTAAAATGTGCACAGGCAATACAATGATACGGCAAAAACTGAAGGCAGTCAATACCTGAACGTTGAGAAAACCAGCATTATATCATGCCTAAAGGGGGCACGCACACCAACAAACAGCAGTTTCTAAACCAGCAGTGAGGTAGCCTGTCCACCGTTCTCGCACACTCATGATACCACCAGCTAGGCCTCATTCCAAAGGCTCTCAACAATTCCATACCCACAACATGAAAGAGAGCCCTCAACTCCTATTTGAAAACGGATTAAAATTCAGGGATAGCGGAGAAGAACATACCCAAAGAACAGAATCAGTACAATTTAATCGACCACATCAGGTTACAGTTCAGACTGGGATTAATGTTTGGGAAAAAGGAACAATTGCTAGCAGCATTTATTTAAAGTCAAGTCGACACTTCTCTTTAGTTGCGCATCTTTTATGTCATTGCAGGCTCTTTTATTGGTGGCAAGATTAAATTTCACCACTGAAGCAGAATTGTACACCACGCTTGCCAGCAAAATATAGAGCCTCAGTATTTCCACATGACAGATGTTTCCATGGCAGAGGGGCTTACTTGGGCTAATAAATAGTTACGCTCATTATCCTTAATAATCGAACTCAAACAGAACCCCAATTAAGGGATTTTCTCATGGTTGTCCCTTCAAGACATTAACTGAAGTTCAGAAACTATAACAGACATATGTTCAAGTGGAAATCTGAACAGAGCGACCACTAAAATGCACGATTGTCTAAATAAATCTACCGCGATGCTTGAAGGAGGTAAGGGTCTGTGAAAGCAAATGATCCCATGTGTGAATGTTCCATCTGCCAGATCTGTTAAGGTCTACTACCTAGAGCTAATGAAACTAAAAGACAGAAACAAAAACGATCGGGTGACGTGCCTTCTTCATATTTTAGGTAGGTCAAATGTTGCAAAGTTCTCAAGGCTCATGGGTAAAATAGAAACTTTACATTTCTTCTCAGCTGAAAGCATTCTGGTTGGTTTTTAAAGATTCTTTTTTCCCAGATTCTCCAACTGATGGTATGAAGCATAACAAGGCCTCTTTGATCGTACGATTTAGGAGTAAGTTTCTCGATATCTCTCCTTACCCAGAAAGTGAAAAAAGCTGAAAGTGGGGCATTTTCCCTGTCGGAGACAGCGCTCAGTTTTCCTCCACCCTGGCCCTTTGCGGTGCTCACCTTTTCTCCTTCCCTGCACACCAGCATCTTATATTCAGACATTTGGTTGGTTAACCAAATAAAATGGCAATACAGAGAACTATCGGAAGCATACTCTCCAATTTATTCAGATAAATTCCAGCCCTGTTTACAAACTATCACAATGTTAGAGCCTCACTGAAAAAGGGAAGCCACAGGCAAAGTGCAGTACCACCTCTAACAGACAGAGGGCACCTGCTCCCTGGAATGTAGTAGCCAGGCTGCTCTTTGGCTGTCCAGCATCTGCCTCCCCTCCTTTGGGTACCAAGCCCCAGCTTTCCCTCTGTAGATTCACCGTAACAGAGTCCCCTCCATCCGTACAATTCCAGAATCACCGAACTTTCATCTTCTCTTTACTGACAACTATTCCCAGACCTCTTTAACCAGGCCAATGTCCCCATCCTCTGGCTGCTAACAGTTCTCAACTCCCCTTTTCAGGAGAAGTAGCCTTCCAAAACAGGAGCCACCTAGACAAAAGTTTCGGACCTTACCTCCCACCCCACCTCCAGAGGCACCCCGCAGCCAATGACTAATTCATTTCCAGGGGGATACAAAAGGTCATCCCCCTTGCCTTAAGGTAGAAGGAACTTTGTGGTACTATTCATGCCCCAGGCTCCCATGAGATTAGGCTATAGCTGATCTCTGGCTGAGACCACATCTTGGCCAAGGTTTTATTGCTTTCGTCAGCCCAGTTCTGAAAGTGTTCCTTCAATCAGTCACTTGCACAAGATTTCTGGTCTCGGTTTCTGCTTCTTGGGAACCCTGCCTCAGTTTACTTCTTCACCCCAGCCATCTCCCCCTTGCCCGTCCTCAAAAAGAGCCATATCCCAAGGACAAAGTTTGAATCCTTATTAAAATAGTCCTGCCCCTGGATTTCTCAGTTAAGTTACTAAATTATCTTTTTTGCTTAAGCCCCTTTGGTTGGGTTGCCCCTTTGGTTGGGTTTTGAGTTGCTTATACTAAAAAGACTAATATATTAGAAGATAGGACTATATCCTGGTTCATTTGTTCCTCATTCTATGAATATTTATTGAGCACCTGCTGTGTTCCTGCTACTTTACTACACTCTGTAGATATAATGGAAGAAAAGACATAGCCCCTGCCCTCAAGTAACTCCCAGTTTTCAGAGACCATAATGGCAATGCAGAATGATAAGTGCAATGAAAAACAATGTATTATAGGGACACACAAGAGGAGTAAGTAACTCCTTCTTATGAGCACATTGTAGGGAGTGGGGATGCTAGTCAGGGAAGATTTCCTGAAGGAGGTAATATCTAATCTAAAAACTTACAGGAAAACAGAAATCATCAAGGAGAAAAGCATTCTAGGCAGAGGGATCAGGTGTACAATGAACAAAAGCAAGAGAAAATGGGGTACATCCAGAGGAGTCCAGGAAAATCAGTATGGCTGGAGTGTGGGTTGTTCACCATGTCTGAGTACGTATTCTGTTTCCAGGCTTTCTCTGAGCTCAGGAGCAGCTGGAAGTCTGGGGGGACCAGGCAGCCCATCTCCAGATACAGCTGTCCAACCAATGGAAATGGAGTCAGTAGATATGTGTTAAATTCCATCCATGTGAGATAATTCTGAGGATACTACACGGATCTTCAGATGTCCCCCAGGAGACTGAGCCCCAGTTGCCCACCACAGGAAGCAGCAAAATACAAACTGTGTATTGACTTTTCTTTTTTCTCAATCTCACCCTTCTGGTGGCCTCCTTCCATGCCCTGGAATCATCTCTCAAATAAATTCACCCATCCAAATCAATGGCTCAGGCTCTGCTCTCTGTAGAACTCAAACTAAGGCAGCCACATTGAGCAATTTGGACTTTCTCCCCAGGGCAGTGGGAACCAATAAAGGATTTTAAGTAATAGAGTGACATAATCATCATTGTATAGTAGAAAGATCCATCTTTCTGCCCTATGGAATATGAATCTGAGCAAGAAATGAGGACGGCCTGGACTAATGGAAATATAGATTCAAGCCTGAAAAGGAAAGTGGAACTTAAAATGTAATGATTGACTGGATATGAGGACTGAAGGAGAAAAAATAAAAAAAACAGTATATGGAAAGGAACAAATAGTTATAAAGAGGTCCTCAGAGGCAGCTTTGCACTCTAAAGAATAATCAACAGATGACTAATCTCCATGATATCCTCTATTCATTTATTCATTCATTTGAAATTATTTCTTTCATATGCCAAGTTGTAATGAATATTCATTTAATTCTATAGTATCCACAGCACTGTAATAGGTGCCATAAAGAACACACGTGTGTGTGCACACATGCACACATACAGATACTCTTCTTGATCTGCAGAAGTTTACAATCTCCTTGAGGACAGAAGGTATAGCTATAGTAAACAGACAAGCAAACCTAAGAAATGTGACAATTACAAGGTCACATTATATAAGTAGTAATGTAAGTTCTAAGGAGGTTGCCAAACCAAAAGATTGGTCAATGAGGACTGAGTTTGGGGTATGGGTGAGTATGAAAAATTAATGGTTTATTTCCCTATTAAAGTGTATTCTATGCCAGACAAAGCCCTTTATGTGTTAAATTATTTAATCATTATAACAGTCCTTTGCAACTAGTATTATTAATGCCATTTTTCATTTTTTTAAACATTTATTTATTTTAAGAGAGAGAGAGAGAGAGAGACAAAGCATGAGCAAAGGAGGGACAGAGAGAGGAGACACAGAATCTGAAGCAGGCTCCAGGCTCTAAGCTGTCAGCACAGAGCTCAACTTGGGACTGGAGCCCACGAACCATGAGATCATGACTTGAGCCAGTCATACACTTAACTGACTGACCCACCCATTTTTTTTCATTTTTGAGGAAGAGTTTCAAGATAGAGGAATAGTGGTGTGTGTGTGTGTGTGTGTGTGTGCCCGCATGCCTATGGTGGATGGTAGAGTCTAGTCTAGAGGAAGTAGAGAAATTATGCTAAGGTATGGCCTTAGAAGGAAGGAGATATAGAGTCCATCATGCTTGGCTAGAGTTTGAATACAATGTTGTGATGGTTTAGTTTATGTGTCAACTTAACTGGGCTAAGAAATGCCAAGAGAGCTAGTAAAATGTCATTTCTGGATATGTCGGAGCATGTTTCTAGAAGACATTAGCATTACTCAGTAAACCAAGGAAAGAAGATCCACCCTCACCCATGTGAGTGGGCATCATCCAATCCATTGAGGGCCCAAATACAACAGAAAGGCAGAAGAAGGGTGAATTCCTTCTCCCTTTTCTTGAGCTGGGATGTCCACCTTCTCCTGTCCTTAGACATCAAGGCTCCTGCTTCTCAGGCCTCATGCTTAGACTGAATTATACAACTGGCTTCCCCCAGGGAAGCTTGCAGATGGCAGACTGTGGGACTTCCTGTCCCATCATATCTGTGTGAGCATATTCTTATAATAAATCTCCTCTTATGTATATCTGTGTATGTCCTATTGGTTTTGCCTCTCTGGAGAACCCTGACTAATACAGATGGGATACAGAAAAACAGGTATTATATATTCTTAGGACAATGGAAGATTATTAAATATGATCATAAAATATGCCTCCAGGAGCCTCATGAGAAATACACTGAATTAGGAGCAGTTACTCAGGAGAGAGACTTTCAAGAAATTAAAACATATACTCATGGGACGCCTGGGTGGCTCTGTTGATTAAGCATCCAACTCTTGATTTCAGCTCAGGTCATGATCTCAGGGTTCATGAGTTCGAGCCCCATGTTAGACCCTGCGCTGACAATGTGGAGCCTGCTTGGTTCTCTCTGCCCTCCTCTCTCTCTCTCTCTCTCTCTCAAAATAAATAAAAATAAACTTAAAAAAACATATACTCATGAAGACCTGCACTGTCAGCATTAGAAAATTGGAGAAATGTCTAGTGACCACTTTGGTGCAGGTGTAAAAGAAAAAAAATAAGAAAGTGTCTAGGTTTAGAAATGTCTAGTTTTGGGAAAGATGATACACTTAACGGAATGAAGAAGAAAGAGGTAGTTTGGAATGACAATACAGAGGGCAAGAGGAAGGCCCTAGGAGAATGTTCCAGGGTTCTTTGGAACAGGAAAACTTTTATTCCCTTTTACCTCACCTCCATCCTCAGAGTGGGATGTCTGTGTGTTGTTCAGCCCTGCATGCATTAGACACACAATATGTACGTGCTGGAAGAATGGATGAATGTGTGGGAAGTGGTAAACAAACAACAGTGAGCACTGTGTCCACCCCTTTTGCAATGTCTGATGACTCCCAACTTTGGGGTAGTTCCTTGGAGAATGTGGGAAAACATCAAATCTGGAACCAGAAGATTATATTTCCAAAGCTTGGCTTCTAAAATACCACTTTTAGTTTTTGGACAACTCAAATGTTCTCTCTAAACTTCAATTTCATCCTCCAGAAATGGATAACACCTGCCCCTTGCTTCAAAACACAGTTAAATCGCACATATTAGTTGGGCATACGATACCAAGTACTTTAATCACTATGGGACTATGCATGGGACTATTTCTTCCCCATGGGGCACTGCCAGTTTTCTCTCAGAATCTCTCTCTCCTTTCCCTTCTTTCTGCCCCTCTCCCTCTCTTTCCACCCCTCAACCCAAATCCTTGGCGTGTTTTCAGTAGTTATGTGTTTATCTGGAACCACAGCCAGAATCCCCCCTTTAAGAAAGAGCAAATGCCATTCCTCTCCTCCACCTTCGTCCTTCAATAAACTGGTAGTTAATAAGAGCATAAGAACACTTAGCTAGTACATCTAAAGGAACACCATTAGGACTCATTTGTCCCCAACAATGAATTAACAAAATGACGAACAGGATGAACAATGAAGATTTGCTTTCCTTGATTCTCACTTCATTACACCAAACAAGCATATTCAACAGAGATCCATAATCACAGAATGTAGTCAGAGCTTATAAAGTTGCATTGGTTGCATTTTTACTTAACTCTTACACTCTTTTCTTTCTTTGCTTTTTTTTTTTTAACAAGTAGGAAGAGAATGTGCCTTGTCTCTTCTAAGTTACCCCAACAGAACTAAACTCTTGGAAAAAAGAGATTCCACCTTGCTCACTTGTAGACATTTAATGGCTCCTACCATAATTCTCTACTCAGAATAAGAATATGGAATTCCTTCTATGTTTATAGAAGGAATGAGCAAAGAAAAGAATTAAAAATGGATTATTACTTCACCAATCTATAAAATAAATACTTTAAGAGCAGAGGGATGTCACTGACCCTTTTCCTTCCATTCTGGCAAAACTCCATGAGATTTACAAATCTGTGCATTGCGTTTTCAAACTATAAATCTCACGGCAGTCAACCACATTATGAAATACAGGAGAATGTCTGTAATGGATATTTCTACCTTCTTTTCAACATCAAACGTCAAGAGTAAGCAGGGTCCAGGAAAACTTAAACTCTCTGGTTCCTACAAGTGAATTTATCTACATTTACACACATGTGCAGCTTGTAAGCCTCAGAGGGTTTGGTTGCAAAATGAAGATTAAGTCCTCGAGATATAGTCGCAACTAGGAGGAAGATGTCTGTGGCTCAGAGGTAAGAATAGTACGTTAGACAAGTAGCCCAGTCCTAGTTAATGTTCCTTGTAGAGATAATGACAAGTGTTGTAGACCTTGTTGAAATGTTGGGCCGCTTTACTATGTAGGTCTGTTCTACTAGAAATGTTTCCTAGTGATGGCATAGAAACTACTTAAAAGCTATGATGATTTTCCCCCTTGTTCTACCACTGTCCACCACAATTGTGTGTGAGATTCTACATGGGCGATCCATTTCTTTGAGTCTCAAACTATATATATCCATCCATTTATTCAATGGGTATTTACTAAATATCTACTGTGTTCCAAGGATTGTGATAAAAGGCAAACAAGATATGGTCTTTGTCCTCAAGAGATTCAAAATTAGGGGCGCCTGGGTGGCTCAGTTGGTGTAGCATCTGACTAGATTTCGGTTTGGGTTGTGATGTCATGGTTTGTGAGTTCAAGCCCAACATCAGGCTCTGTGCTGGTGGTGTGGAGCCTGCTTGGGATTTTCTCTCTTTCCCCCTCTCTCTGCCCTTCCCTTGCTTGCACGCTCTCTCGGTCTGAAAATAAATAAATTAACTTAAAAAAATAAAAAATACAAAGTAAACAAAGTATGGCTGAACACATGTCCCTTAAAATATAAAATATAATTTATTAATATAAGTTGAATAAAGTGACAAAATAATATTCATAAGAAGTAATTAAATATAGCAATAACAGAACAAAAATGCAGCAACTTTAATGTCCTTTGGATGGACTTTTAGTCTCCTGAGCATACTTATTCTTCAATTTTGTTCATTTGGAAACTTCTGGGTCTTTCCTAATCAGGTCCCAGTCTTTCTCTTACCCTCATTTTTGGATCATTACTACTTAGTACTAGTTATTCTGTGTTTTTCTGTTTACTTCCCTGGCCTATGATGCTGTTGCAGGTTGCTACTCTATTAACCTAATTCCCCTTTTTTTTTTGAGAGAGAGAGAGAGAAATAGAGGGCACAAGTGAGTGAGGGGCAGGTGGGGAGAGAGAGAGAGAAGAGAATTGGGGCTCACCCGAAATGGGGCTAGTGTTCACCCAAAGCGGCTTGAGCTCACCCGATGTGAGACTCGAACTCACAAACCATGAGATCATGACCTGAGCCTAAGTCAGATGCTTCACTGACTGAGGCACCCAGGCGCCTAACTTAATGCTTCTATTAAGCTCTGTCTCAAATAAGGCTTATGGTCTCCATTCTCATTCAAATCCTGACATTTTTGGAATCTAAAATATAAACACTTAAATCAGTAATTCTCAACTGGGGACAGTTTTGCCCACTCCCCTCCCCCAGAGGACATCTGGCAATGTCTACGGATATTTCTGATTGTCACAGCTGCAGAGGGGAAAGACATGCCACTAGCAAAAAGAGGGCAGAAGTAAGGATGTTGCTGGACACACTGCAGGGCACAGGACAGCCCCACAGCCTCCAGTGTCTATAGGTGAAGAGACTCCCACCGGGGGGAAGTGGGAGCCACAGTTACAGGAGTGCTATCAGAGCAGATCTGGGTGCATGGAGCAAACACAAGTTTCTTCCCTTTGTGGCAGAGATTGCCATGTAATAGTCCTGGTGAACTGTCATCTGTCAGCAGCTTAGCTTTTAAAGACTAAAAGTCACAACACAGTCCAAACATAACCTCACAAATACCATTTTTATGCAGATTGGAACCTTAGGTTTTTCTGACAATGTTAAGAATTAGCTGACAACTAGCCAGGAACAAGATACAACGCCAGCCATGTGAAAAGAAGCCTTTAACTGTAGAGGTTGGAAATAGCAGCACACACATATTAGCTTTACACTTTTCCTTTGACAATGTTGAATTTCATCTGAGCCCTGTGCTCCCAAAAAGGAGCTACACTTAAGAAATCCCTCTCCAACCCTATTGTATCTCAAGAAAGGGCAACACATAAAGGCTCACCCTGCCCTCACATATATTCCTCATGACTCACATAAGGTCTGAGCAAGGTTCACTTGATGTCCACCTTCCCTCAGCACTTCTTGCTCTTGCCTCTCCACAACTCCAGGTTTTCTCTTGTTCCTTTGGGACGGTCCTCCCTAATGATGGTTTCCTATTGTGATAACCTAAGTGGTCATCCTTGGTGGTCTATCTCACCCTCCTATCCGTCCCCTGTTTTTTCACCGCATTTTAGGCAGCCAGATCTCAGGGCTAGTCAAAGGAAGACTCGTATCTCCAAATCTCCTCCAGGTTAAGCAATCCACGCAAGAACAAAGAAAGGAGTTGGATTTCATATTCCCATCAGCCTTCCAAGATGATATTGTGAAATGTTGCTCTGGCAAACATCAGTTGCTGAGTTGTTTGTAATGAGCATCCTGCCCAAGTCCGGATGTTGGGGCTCTGTCTTCCACACACCACTGCCTTGCTAGGTTACGAGTTTTCCATACTAATGGGGGGGGGGGGTAATGTTCAAGTCCTATGGGATAATCCATAGATGAGGCAAAGTGCCTAGATGGACCACCCTCTCCCAAGAGCTGTGAGGAGTGCAGTTGGCTGAGTGTGTGGCAGGTAAGAGTTCAGCTCCCAGGGGCCCCTTGGCACCTGCCATCTTCCAAGCCTTTCACACACTTCCCTAAAACAGTCTCCCACATCACTTTCCACCTAGTCCTGTGGTCTTGACCCTTTAACTCTCTCCTTCAATTCTCTTTCTTATCTTTATTACTTAATCCTATCTGCCTTGTCTTTTGATTCTCAAGGACCTAGTTTGGAAGTCAAAATAACTGAAAGCTACCTCTTATCTTACATTCCTTTACTGAATTCCAGTTTTCCCCCTGAAATCCCAATTCTTCCTAGTCTACCTTAGACAGACTAGGGAAGGGGTCAGAAAGTGTGGGCAGGAAAATAAGAAAAGCACCAAGATTAACACTAAGTGAAAACCTTGATACTAATTCTTTTGGAGTTTAAAGACCAGGAATCATTCACCCAATGAGCATTGACAACTGGGTAGATATAAGGTACTAATAAAAAGAAGGAAAGATGATTCTAAAGCTTTGAACCAGGTTAACTGTGAGGAAGGTGGTGACATTGGCAGAAATGGGCAAGTTGGGAGGTGAGGTGGGTCTCAGGAAGATGAAGAGCATGATTTGTGCCCAGGACGTGTTAGGTTGAGGTGATGGGAAGACAGCCAAGTGGACCGTCTACACTGATGGGCTGTGGAATTAGAGATCAGGAAGCATTGGGGCTGAGGCATTATCTGTGAAGGCTTGTGTCTAGTATCATACATTAGTAGTAGTTGCCCAGAGATAAATAGTAAGAGGGAGTCACAACTGTTAAAAACAAAAATCCACCCACATATACGAGGCAAGAGTGAGATGAAAATCCAGCAATGGCAACAGCATTAACTAGAAGGAAAATTAAAGAAGTGCATTTTCATAAAAGCCCAAGATTTTCTGTCAGGTTGGAGAAAGGAGTCCCTCATGTCCACATGCTGCAGAGAGGTCAAGGTGAATGAATTTGAGAAAAACAAACAAACAAAAAAACACTTGCATTTGGTCATCAGAACATTACCAGAGACCTCAGAGAATGGTAGGAGTTGGGGAGGTAGAGTGCCAACCAAAGAGCTGGCCCTGCTTACTCTTACAAGCCCTGGGATACTATCTGAGAACTTTGGGAAGCTCCTGAGAGATCGCTATTTACAAGAATCACCATTAAACAGCCTTCCTTTTTGCATAGGAACAAATTTTTAAATAAGGGTTTATATTTGCAATTTGGGTTTGAAGAGAAGCACTGGATTTGAATTCCGAATCCTTGGATCAATTGATGTTCTGGTTCTGCCACCTACCAGCTTGGAGAACTTGGCCCCGGTGGTCACTTTGGTCCTTCATTACTTCACCCATGATGGCAAGTGGAGTTATTAAAGAATTAACACCCACAAAGCTTTTTGCTTTGCTTTTTACTCAAGTACAACATACATGGGTAGGGTATTTAATATGTAATTGCCGTAGAATATTGAGTCAATGCAGTCTGGAAACATAAAAACTGAGAATTTTATCTCCAAATTCCATAGGGAATGACAGAATTCCAAGTCTTCGAGGCTTAAAATAAATGAAATAAAATGAAGAAGCTGTGCTACCCTTCACACACAGAATGTGCAGACTCATGAGGGAAATCAATCCTTTGGAGCAAAAATCTACTTCTGACTGAATGATTTACTCCATGCTTTTCCCACTGGGGCCCCTGGCTTCTCAACTGGGGTACGCCCTTCTATAGTTCAAGGAAGCATGCCTGAAGATACCTAAATAAACTCAGCAGGGCTCTCTGGAAAGTCAGTTATGTTCAGGTTTTGAGTGGGAAGGCAGGATATTTTTATATCATAATACAAGGTAATTATGGTACAGAATTCAAAACATACATGATGTTTGGGATAAAGCCCAGGACTTCAAAGTAATTTCAAACTCATGGCAGGCCATTTGGGGCCATGTAAGCCCAGATCAATAGAAATTTTTTAAAAACTCTTATTTGCTGTTCTAGGTGGGCAAGTTTTTATAGCGCTATTTGTTTTTTATTCTCTTCTTCACTGGTGAAGATATAATTATAAAGTCCATTTTACCTCCACTTAGGATCAATATTCAGCTCTCCCATCCGACTTCTGTGTCATTGTTCATTGCCCATGTCACACTGATGTTAGTAGTTTAATCAGCTCACCTGATATGCTTATTTTTGTATCCGTCTTATTCTCTTCCCCTTTTGTCAAATCTTGTAAGTCTCTTTTAGAACAGGGGCTGTGCCTAAATTTTCTGGAATTTCCAGGCAATGTCCACACCTCTACCTTGCATGCAATAGGCAATCAGTTAAATTGAACCAAATCAAAATTATTACTCTTACTATTTTCAAAATAATACTATACTATTACTTTTTAAAGTGCTCTTTCAAACACACTATCTCAGGCACCTGGGTGACTCAGTCTGTTAAACATCTGACTTCGGCTCAGATCGTGATCTCACTGTCTGTGAGATTGAGCCTCACGTTGGGCTCTGTGCTGACAGTTTAGATTCTCTCTGCTCCTGCCCTGCTCACACTGTCTCTCTCTCTCAAAAATAAACATTTAAAATTTTTTTTTAATTTAAAGTACACTATCTCATTTGATTCTCACAAAAATTTAGTGAGATAAGTCAAAACCTAAAGCCACAGAGTTGGAACTAGAAATCATACCTTCAGAACACTTTCCATGTGGACAATTAATCCAAAAATATTTCCTGAACACTTATGTACTAGACCTTCTTCTAGGCTTTGAGAAACACTATAGATACACACACATGCACACACATGGTCTATGCAAGCCATGGAAGTATATACCAGGAGGATTTTTTTTTTAAATGTTTATTTATTTTTGAGAGGGAGAGAGAGAGAGACAGAGAGGCAGAGAGAGAGGGAGACACAGAATCCAAAGCAGTGTCCAGGCTCTGATCTGTCAGCACAGAGCCCAATGAGGGGCTGGAACTCATGGACCACGAGAGCATGACCTGAGCCAAGGTAGGATGTTTAACCGACTGAGCCAGCCAGGTGCCCCGCAAGGAGGATCTTATTTGGATTAGTGCATATTAGCTTTCCACTTGCTCTCGAAAAAAAATCTTTTTAGATACCTCCCTTCTATTGTTCTGGGTCCACTATGTGAGAAGAAAATGTGCCTAGGAGAGAACTAGAGCTGAAATAATGAAAGAGCCAAATAACGGAAACAAATACTTGGCCAAATATCTATTTAAAAATCTCAGCCTGTCTCATAGGGGAAAACAAGTTCCAAAACAGCCTTATTCACCTAAGAGTATGTTTTTTCTTTATTATCTTCTTTGCCACAGGCTTGA
Organism: Panthera uncia; assembly: GCF_023721935.1. NCBI lineage: Eukaryota > Metazoa > Chordata > Mammalia > Carnivora > Felidae > Panthera > Panthera uncia. Next base: position 32,928,005 of record NC_064812.1, read on the forward strand.
ATTTTTATGGGGCAATTTTCAGGGCTTAAACACTTGATTGTTACTTATAACCAAAGTAATAGCACAACTGTGTTTAGGGTTAATTTATGGATGTTTCACATAACTGTGTTTAGGGTTAATTTATGGGTGTCTAATATAACTTTCAAATGCACTTGCTGTTTCATTGAAGTTAGCCCAAAGAACATCAAATCCTGCTGGAGTAATCATAAGCAATGCAAATGGCCCCATAGACTTATCTCAACCCTACAGATCCCTTGTAATACAGGGCATGATGACCAACAATTGCTAATGACAGTTTGACAGGTATTTTCTCCTTGCAGTCTTATTTTAGTAAAGCTCAGTAGTAGGGAGAAGCTAAATTTTATTTTTTTTTTAATTCCCCCTGCTTTTTAAAGGACTCTTTAATCTTTATTTCCTCACTTTAGCAGAGGGTGACTGCCAAATGCTTGTGTGCACAGTCGGGCCAGAGAACATCCCCTAGAGTCCACCAGGGGCCGCTGTTCTGCAAGCAGTGACAACTTCAGGGGCGGACTTGCCTTCCATCTCCAAACAGGATGAAATTGCTGGTGGATGCAACAAAAATACCCCTTTCAAAATATATTTTCCAACCTTGAAAGCACTATACGAAGTAAAAGAAGACAGACACCAGGCCACGTATTGTGTGATTCCGTTTATATGAAAGATCCAGAGTAGGCAAATCCATAGGGAGAAAAACAGATTCTGGGTGGCAGGGACTGGGGAAGTGGGGGTGGGCAAGTGACTAATTAATAGCATCAGGGTTTCCTTTTGAGGTGATAATAAAGTTCTGGAACTAGATAGTGGTGATGGTTGCACAACACTGTGACTATTTAACACCACTAAACTGCACATTTTAAAATGAAGATGGTAGGGGCACCTGGGTTGCTCAGTTGGTTAAGCATCTGACTCTTGATTTCAGCTCAGGTCAAGATCCTAGGGTCGTGGGATGGAGCCCAGTGTCGGGCTCTGTGCTGAGCATGAAACCTGCTTAAGATTCTCTCCCTCTCTCTCACCCCCTGCCCCTCTCCGTGGCTCACTCACTTGCTCTCTTTCTCTAAAATTAAAAAAAAAAAAAAAAAAAAAGTTCTTTTAATAAAAAAATAAAATCAAATTAAGATGGTAAATTTTGTGTTATGTACATTCCACTATAATAAATTTTTTTTTCCAGTATTCTTTGCTCTCTGTCATTTACACCCATCCTGCTTCATATAAGTCTTCTATTTAGAGATCATAAATTGACCTGATAAGAAACAACATAAATTCTGCATTTGTTAAAGCTTTCTTCCATTCTGGAGCAAGCTCCTGACCTGAGTCCCATGTTCGGATACTCCTTGTCCCTACCTCACCCCCTCTCTGCCTATCTTTTACCCCAGCCCTGCTTTGGTGATCAGAACTTTGCTTCAGCTGCACAGTGAGTTTCTCCGCCACCACAAGACCCTGAAAGATCCTGTTCAGCACATGCTCAACCTGGAAGTGCAGGAAGTTAATACTCAGGGGTTAGGCCCTGGTGGGCAATGCACCTTCCTCTGTCCATCGCCAGACCATCCTGAGGTGTATTCTGCATGGGTTCCCCCAAAGGCTGCAGTGCAATCAAGCAGAGCTCCAGTTTCTCACAGTCCCGACCAACTCAAGAGCACACCCTTAGACGGTATACCCTCCTTCCCCATTCACTCTCCCTGGTCCCCACTCCAGTTCCCTGGAATCCATTTCCAGAACAAATAACAGATCACAAGCTATTGCCTCAGGATCTGATTTGCAGAAGGAAGACCATGCCCTCAGAGAGCCCACTCTTGACAGAAAACAGCAGATGGGAGAATGGGGTCACTGAAGTTTTCAGCTTCTGATACAGCTCCTCACCTTGACTGTCAAGCTAGAGTCCCCTCCCTTCCGCCATTCCCCATCACATAATCCACAATTCCACACACACACACGCACCCGCACAGGTTCCCCATAATCTGATTCATGGGAGGAGGCGTGGGAATGAAAAGAAGATGTGTTGCCTTGAAATCAGTGATGCTGAGATGGAAACTAAGGCTTCACTCTTCCCGCCACCCATGTAACTTGACATGGGACTCTCTGTAAGGAAAGGATGGTAGCACTGACTTTCTGGGGTTGCCAAGCGGGTTAGATGATTACGTCTTCCAACCATATTATAGACTCAATAGTTCTGTTGTCTTACAGCAGAGAGTTTCCTTCTCCTCTGCCTAAAATTTTTTCAGGATGAACCTAGAAAGACCACAGGCTTTGACAGCAAATGGATCTGATTTTGAGCCCTTTATCCTCTAGTTATTAGCTGTAAGGCCTTGGGCAAATTCTTCAACCTCTTTCTATCAGTATTCTTATCCCTAAGATGAGATAATAAACTTGCTTGCATGAGGTTTAAATTAAATAGGAGCTCTGCGCTTACCTATCATGTACACTCAGCAAAGATTTACTTCAGTTTTGCCAGTCTAAGCTAATCCACAAATGGCTAATTTTCTTTCAAAGTCCATATTGAATACTACTTCCTGCCCCAAGTCCCTCCTCACCTTCACCTCTTTTTACACCTTGTTTTCTTTAATTTCCATAATATTTCTTGTATTGATACTTGATACGTCTTATGTTTATCCCACTCTGTCTTACACACTAAACACACCATGTCTCTGATACCTTTCCTAGTCTTTCTTTCTACACAATTGTTAGTACCTTGGGTAAGAACACTGTCTCACTCAACATCTTTGTGGCACCGACAGTTAGAGCTTCCTCATTGCACATCCCCAGCGTGGCATTTGCATTGTGGTGTATGGGGCTGCATCCTCGAGACTTGTGCAGTGTGCAGACCTGCCTGCAGTAATGTTTTGTATTTCTTGGACTCTCAACAAGTATGTGTCAGATTAACCTCTAAGGTCCTCATACTACTGATGTATAAAGCAGGGTTTTCTAGCTACAGAAACCTTTTCCTAAAGTACATTATACAATACAGCTCGAAACGGAGAAATCTTAGTGGAAAGGAGACTGGGGACAGGATGTATCCTGACCATCCCAGCACCCTACAAACCCACCCTCCCAATTGTCTTTGACGTACCTCCAAGGAACCCTCTGACTGGATAGTCTCCGCACTTCTCTTCAGAACTGGCTTTGCCCGCCTACTTTCTTAGTGTCCAGAGGGCAGTTCCAGTGTGAGTTCATGTGGCCCCTGGGGCATTGACGAGCATCTGAACTGAGTGGGGCCTGAAGACTTGCGTGTCGGCATTGCCTCCCTCTTCCCCAGCCACACAGGGATGAAAGGCCCTGGGGAATAAGGTGAGGGGCAAAAGGAAGCTCAGGAAATGACGATCCCATGTGTAATGTCAATAAAAATATAACCCGAAACTGGCCAGAAATGAAATTGAGACAAGTATGAAGGAGACATTGAGGACCATCTGTGCCCTTCCACTTCAAGTAGGTGTGTGCATGTGCCAGCTGAGTCTAACGTGGGCTGTATCATTAGGAGCAGGTCTGACTGCACATGAGGACAAATCCCACATCTAGTGACTTATCCAGATACAGGTTTTGTTTTTTCTCACATAACCACAAGTCAGAAGGTAAACAGTGCAGGCTTCAGTGGGCCACCAGGATCATGTGCTTTCTACTCAGCCACCCTTGATATATGCCTTCTGTCCTTTTCCTGTCACTTCATATGACAATTTTGGCATCGTGTCTGTGTTCAGTGTGAGAACAAGGAGAACAGAGGCAGTTCCATCCACGACCATCCCTTTTGCCAGGAGGGGAAAGGCATCCCTTTACAGAAGCCCCTTGAACACTTCTCTCTAGTGACTTCTTCAGAATCCACAGCACATTTCTGTTAATATTCTCCCAGCACCTCACTGTGCACAAATCCAGGCAACTGTCTTTACTGAGCAACTACCATGAGCCAGGCACTCCAATAACTACTTCACATTCATTAACTCACAGCTTCGTCCTGTATTTCTTCAGCCATTATTTCTCGAATGCCTTCAGTGGAAAAATAGTAAAACTTGGCCTAACAGTTAGCACAGTCAATCAGGACCCAGAAGATTTACATTTCTAAAGACTTTCACTCTGAGAAATAAACTGTGAATGAATTACAGGGCCTTCCCCAAAGTTTTTTATCCGGAGATAAACCACAGAAAACAAACACACAAACAAGCAAAAGCCAGGGACATTCTGTTGGGGAGGAGGAATTGTTTTTCAGATTTTATTTTAATCAAAGACTGAACTTTCAGTTTATTAAAATGTATCTAATCAGAACCGCCAACTATCATAACAATATCAACTCTACATATCACTCTCTCTCTTTATTCTAAGAGCCAGTAAATCTGAAGGCTGGGTTCCTTTACATATGTTATACATTTGCAAAGAAAAAAGAAAAAGAACAGAAATCTTCATTCAGAATTCCAACGTTGTCTGTGTAGGTTTTCTTTGATAGATATGCCAGGAAGTGAACAAAACATCTAAGGACTCTGTCCTGAAAAACTTATATCCAGTTGGGTACTAAATTCTGGCCACGGTTATATGTGCTTTTCATACAGGAAAACATAATCATATTATTTTATATTCATACCTTGTATATGTCGCTATCTATTAAAATATCCTAGGTAATAACATTAGCTGGATGAACTTACACATTCCCAAAGAATTTTTCTTTTTTTTAAATTTTTAATGTTTATTTATTTTTGAAGGAGAGAGAGACAGAGTGTGAGAAGGGGAGGGGCAGAGAGAAAGGGAGACACAGAATCTGAAGCAGGATCCAGGCTCTGAGCTGTCAGCATAGTGCCTGATGAGGGGCTCGAACTCATGAGCTGTGAGATCATGATCTGAGCTGAAGTCAGACATCCAACCTACTGAGCCATCCAAGCACCCCTGCCAAAGCATTTTCAAATGCACCATGGATTTAATCTGCACATCAATCACTGAGCTCAGTATCATTAAGCTATTTACAAATGAAGAAACTGAGGTTCAGAGAGGCTTAGGGATGTCCTAGGATCAGGCAGCCAGTAATCAGGGAAGCTGAGATTTGTACCTGGCTCTCGATTCCATGTCCAGAGCTCTTTCTGTCTTCTCTTTTCCAATGACATAACCTAGAAGCTCCAGGCTGCCTCAATTTCAAAAGCCCTGTCCCGTTGTCGACATAAATACACTCACACTTGACTCACCAGGTAACCCAATTTTTAGCTCAGAAAAGTGGTTGCAGTCTTGATTGCACACCGTGCAATGTTGACCACAGAGAGTCCTCAGGCAATGTTTCTTTACAACGAGGATAAGTGGAAGCAAGCTTTCAGACACAGATGTGGAAGAGAAAAAAGAAGGAAGCAGCAATATTCCAGAGGCCATTTGCTCTAATGGTTGACCTGGTCTGTTTGTATTCCACTGCCAGAGCCTTTCAAAAGCTCTACTTGATGAACCTGGGTCACACATCCAAAGGGGAAAAATATCCCCTTCTTCTCATGCCTCATCATTTCTTTTACTAACTTCATTTTGGCAGTGCTTTCTTCTCTAGCAGGGTTTCGTGACATCAGTATTATGGCCCGGTTATTCTTCGTTGTTGGTGGCTGTCCTGTGCACCGTAGGATGTCTACTAGCATCCCTGACCCTGCTCACTCGATTCCAGTAGCACCCTTCCAGCCAAGACTACCAAAATTTCTTCAGACATAACCAAATGACTCCTAAGGGGGAAAAACTGCCCCCACTTGAGAATACTGGTCTATGTATGACTAAAAAGGAAGGTACAAACAGACTGGCTTATCCTAGTAGAAGCAAATGGCAGAGTGGCCTTCCTCCATCCACATAGGGCCAAACCCACTGCAAAATGAGACCCATCTCTGTAACCCTATTAAAGTGAGACTAGAAGAGGATGATTAAAGACCTCCTAATTCAGAGGTCTTATGGCCTATTTTATAACCATTTTTTCACCTTGATCTCACCATAGAATTGACACTGTGCACCAACAAGTTTCTTCTAACCTGCCTTTCCAACATGCCACTGTCTCCTAGATCCTGTCCCTTGCTGACCATTGCATTTCAAGCTTCAGGGGAAGTTATTTTCTGCCAACTTTTTAAGTCTGGTGGATCCCACAGTCCACCACTAGTTCTCCCCTCACTTGACAGGCTTTCCCTGGAACATCTTATCTATGCTTCACCTCCTGTGTCCACAACTTCTGTTTATAACTTCAGGTGTGTTCTTTCTTCTAAGCACCAGATTTGCATCGTGAACATTTCTACTCGGATGCTCCAAAGACATCTAAAAACAACCTCATCGTGACAATATTCATGGCATTGCCATTCACCTTATTCACTTAGTAAATATTTATTGGCCATCTACTATGTGCTAGGCTTTATTCTTGGTACTGAGGATATAACCATGAACAAAGTCCTTACTCCAATGAAACCTATATTTTAGCTGAAAACTTCACTTCTTTCTTCTTCTCCTTGCAGGCCAATTGGTCTCTAATTCTGTACATTTTTTTGGAGAGAGAGCCCTTGAGCAGGGGAGAGGGACAAAGGGAAAGAGAGAGAACCTGAAGCAGGCTCCATGCTTGGAGACTGCTCTGGGCTTGATCCCACGACCTTAGGATCATGACCTGAGCCAAATCAAGAGTTGGAAGCTCAACTGACTGAGCCACCCCTGTGCCCCTAATTCTGTACATTTTTATTTCAGAAATATATCCCGAATTCTGGCCCTCCTTTCCGTCATTAATGCTACCCTCATTCTCTCACTTTTTAAAACAGCCTCCTATATGTCTTTCAGGACCCTTCATCCTCCAATTCATTCTCCACATTAAAGCCAGCTTTCCTCATCAACAGAAAAATTGTTTATTTTTCCTTCTTTGCTTCAAAATCCCTGCTGGATCACTATCACTGGATGATAAAATTTAAATTCCCTAACATTCAGCTCTACACAATCTGGTCAGAACTTAACTCTTCAAATTCCTAATGCTCCCATCCTACACCTACCATACTCCATCCTGGCCGTGCTCAAGACCCGCCAAGCCCTTCATGCTTCTCTGACACAGAGACACTTTCACTTCTCTGCCCCTTTGCAAATGCTGGGCCCTCCTCCCATTCCACCCCTGTCTTTCCACCGACCTACTGATGTCCTTACTCATTCTTTTCAATTCTATAAAGTGTCATTTTCTGATCCAGCTCATCAAGCCTCTGCCATTTACTCTATCCTTTGATTCTCAAAGCACTTTGGTGATAACCTTTGGTGCTTAGCTCATTTTAAAGTATAGCCACTTATAAGTGTGTTTCTTCCACAAAATAATAAGCTCCTTAGGGACTATGCCCCATTCCTTGTTGCATTTCCCACAGTGTGTGTAAAATCTACATATACATTAGCATCCAGGTCGTCATAATGAAGAGCAGGACTAGCTACCACTTACTCAGTTTTGTTTCATTATGGTCTTAGATGGCAGAGATCACTATTACTAGTTTAAGCATAAAGAGAATTATACCAGGCACCAGGGTGCTTACACAATTGTGGGAAGGGCTGGAGGAGCAAGCTCTAGACTAAGCTTCTAAGAACAACTCCCAGCCCCTCAGAATCACACGTAATAAGGAAAATGAACACTGCTGCTGTAGGAAGCCACTCCCTCTGGAAGCTACCAACAGCCATCACCTTGTCTCTGTCACAGCCTACATCAGCAAAATGGGCACTTTGCGCCCTGCCAATATCTCTCTCTCCTTAACTCATCCCATAATTGAGTCTTAGTTTAGGTGCGTGTCCTTGATGGAACTCTAATCACATCCAGAACATTAGCTGCAAGACAGTCTAGGAAACATCTTTTCTAACTTTCCAGCCTCTGCAAGGAGGGGTGACCCCACAGGGCGTTTCAGATGGACGTTGAAGAGCCAGTCCACATCATCCACAATTATCTCCTATGTGGTAGGCATTTGACCAAGGAGTGCCCCCACATTACCAATGATGAGACAGAACTCAGAGGGACTAAACCTTGTCCCAGGTGACATAGCTGGTAGGGGTGGTCTCTGATTCAAAATCAAATCACAATTCCAAGATTGTGTTCTTTGGGAGTTCCAGTGGTGCAATCAGTTAGCGTGGGGTACTTATATGAGAAAACTGTTCTTTCTACCACACTAGCTATTTACAAGTGCTTTAGTTAAAGATATTTCACACAGGTCTAAAGGAAGTGAAACAATGAAATAACAGTAAGTTAACATATCCTATCCCTTGTTATTATCTTGTTACCATCACTCTAGATTTCAAAGGAATGTGTGTTTTTGATAGAAATCTTTGTCTTTTTACTAAGGCTAGTGATAGGCATGGATAAATGTAAAGTCTCATGAAACCTGATAAGAAATATCATTTTTCACTGAAAGTCCACGAATTCCAAATGTAAACCAAGTGACAGTGATGCTTAAAAGCAGTTATTTATATTTACCAGCACCCCATTAATATTACACAGTACAGTACACCCTCATTCTGACTCAAGTCAATGCAAAATTACTCAAATCAGCATCAGTATGAGACTAAGACTGCATCTTCCATTTCTACACTGAATGTCCTGTCTGTGGCTTCCTCAATCACTTACTGATCACTCTTAGGGTTAGGATATTCAGTTGATCCCAAACAGCATAGACAAGAGAAAATTCTCGGAAATATCAAGGACTGAGCTTAAATCAGGCTATCTAGCTAGAGAAGTGCTGAGACAGAAGAGCAATGGGTCACCCCAAAAGTGCTATCACCTCCATTCTCAGGGCAGCTGTCTGACTGGAGGTCTGGGAGAGTCCATGAAACCCAATTATAGAGCTCCAAAGAGTGCATGACCAGAGTGTGAAACAGGGACCTTGGTCACAGACAGGCTCCCATGCATGTAGGGGAACGTGGAAGTGTGTGTTAGGAAAACACTGGACTGGAGACAAGAAACCTGGTATCCAATTCCTCTCTGCAGAGGCCAAGATAAACCCACGAAGGGTTCTAAGAGAATCAGTGTTGACATGTGGTATAAGGGCCAGAGATTCCTTTGGGTGGTTTTCTGGAGCAGTCAGCAGTAAGAAATGCCCATAGAAGGATAGAAATTTTCTATCACCAAGGTTCAAAGCCAGAGATGCCAACTTCAACAGTCCAAGGGGCATGTGAAAAGCTACAGACTGGTGATGAAAATAAGGGAATCAGAGATTACGTGGAGACCATAATACAACCTGGAGGAAAAGTAAGGACTGGATTAAAGCCTGGGGTGAGTGACAGATCATTTGATTTTCAGATTATCTGACGTTCATTTATGGTGATTATTGCATACCTGAGTTATTGTCCTCTCTTTGCAGATTAGCCTCCAAATCCTGATTCAGAAAGTCATTACACTCTGGTCACACCCTCCTTTCCTTCCAGTTTACCTGCACAAGCAGCATGACTACACCTGTCCTGGGACCTCACCGGGACCTTCACCAACACCACTATCTCCATTGCCCCCTCCCTTTTTTACTTGTATTTCATGCTATATCTTCAATCACCTCCCCATCTACACACTCAGCATCGTTGCTTATTTGCCCTTTCTTCATCTACTCTCCTGTCAAACTCCCATCTATGGCCTCACTGCCTTCTTCATACCTTACTGAGGATCCAGAGGGGAAAACCACACAAATGGAAAGACTAGTATCAATAAAAATTCATAGTCAACAAACTTAAATGGGAACCCAGAAAACAAATCTGACAAAGGCAATATGACATGGGGCTAGACATGTATGTTTAAAAGCTCTAAAGGTAATTCTGATGTGACAGTAAAGTCTCTGTTATCCTCTCTCTCTTACCTCCTCTTTCTCTCTCTCTCCTTTCCTCTCTCTTTCTCCCATCTCCTCCCCTCTCTCAAATAATCATAATAATCTGTGCCCTAAGTGACTTGTTGTTTGGGAGAAGCCAAGATGGCGGAACAGCATGGAAGTTTTTTTTGCATCTTGTGTCCATGAAATGCATCCAGACAAACACTAAACCATCCTGCACACCTAGAAAACTTATTTGAGGATTAACACAACAATCTGCACAATCTGAACCACAGAACTCAGCAGGTACACGGCACGGAGTAAGGGAACTTGGGGAGCAAGAAGCTGCAAAGGGCAGGGAACTGTTTTTTCTGGCAAAGAGAGGACAGAGATGGGGGGAAGAGTACAGGAAAAGCACACCACCCCCAAAAGCAGCTGGAGAGAAAGTGGAAAAGTGGAAACAGCCACAGGGACTGAACTAAAAAGGGAGAAAGGAGGAAGGAGAGGGTTTAAATGCCATGAAGACTCTATAAGCAGGGGGAGTGCAGAGTGTGAAACTTCGCAGCTCGATACCTGGCAGTGCTCTGGTGGGAAGGGCAAATCCCCAGGAACAGAGTGAAGTCTGAGGGTCCTCGGGCCACATGGGGAGAGGTGGTTCCTCTGCTGGACATCTGGCTGAGGCTGTGTGACTCCCCCATAGGCAAAGGTGCCAGCAGACCCTGCAGAACAACCACATTTGCTGGTGCTGGATGTTAAGGGTGAAGCCTGGTGCCAGATGTGCGTTGTGATTTTCCATAATCTCTGAAACGCTGCTACACAATTGTGTGGACTTTTTCTGGGGTGGGCTGGCACCCAGCCACAGTCTCTGGACATCGGCAGCATCACGGTTCCTCGAACATTGCTGGGTATGGCCAGCACCCAGCCATTGCTGGGTGAGACCCTCCTGCAGAGGGGCAGAACAGGTCAAAAAGCCACAGACCCTCAGAAATAAGGGGTTGGGAAAAACAGCCGCATCTGAGATAAAACTCAGGAGGGAAGTGCTGCCTGTGGCTTGGTCACAGACAGTGTAGAAGCGGAGAGTGGACAGACGCCAGAGAGAAAGGACGGATGTGTGATTTCTCATCGGAGAGAACAGAGTTCCGATACTAGAGACTAGGTAGCTGGGTGGCGCCATTTTCACCACTCCCGCACATGCGCATACACGTCTACAAGCGCCACAACATTCCAGCGCAGTAAGTTAAGCAGCGCCATCTAGTGGAGAACAGAACCATTACACTAAGCCCCCCTCAGCCAACCTTGCTCTTCAGGAACACAAGTGTCTCCACCTGCTTAGTTTGTGAACTATAAAGTACTTCATAGTTTGACTTCTAGGGAAAAGATGTAATTTCAATCGTATTTCAGTCTGTGTGCTGGTCAATCTATTCAATTTTCTTTTTTTCTCTTTTTGGTTTCTTTTCTTTTTCTTGAAAACAGAAAGAGAAAAAAATTATTTTTACTTTCAATTTTTATTAAAAATGTTTTTCTTTCATTTTTTTCTAACATATTTTTTACTTTCTGTAAAATTTTAAAAATCTATTTTACTTCCATCACTTTATTTTTTTCTATTTCATTGTATTCACTTTTCAAATTTTCAAACATTTTCCTTTTTTTCTTTTTCTTCTTTTTCTTTTTCTTTTCTTTTCTCCACCCCCTTTTCTTCTGTAATCTATCAAGCTCCTTTCAACAACCAGACCAAAACACACCTTGGATCTAGCATCATTTATTTGATTTTGTGTGTGTGTGTTGTTTTTAATTTCTTAATTTTAATTTATTTTTACCTTATTAATTCCTTCTCTGCCTTCAAAATGATGAAACAAAGGAATTCACTCCAAAAGAAAGAACAGGAAGAAACGACAGCTAGGGACTTAATCAACACAGATACAAGCAAGATGTCTGAACCAGAATTTAGAATCACGATAATAGGAATACTGGCTGGCGTCGAAAATAGATTAGAATCCCTCTCTGCAGAGATAAAAGAAGTAAAAACTAGTCAGGATGAAGTAAAAAATGCTATAACTGAGCTGCAATCTCGAATGGATGCCATGGTGGCAAAGACAGATAAGGCACAGCAGCAAATCAGTGATATAGAGGACAAACTTATGGAGAATAATGAAGCAGAAAAAAAGAGGGAGACTAAGGCAAAAGAGCACAATTTAAGAATTAGAGAAATCAGTGACTCATTAAAAAGGAACAACATCAGAATCATAGGGGTCCCAGAAGATGAAGAGAGACTTGGTGTTTCAATAATCTCTATCTAGAGATAAGCACATGAGGAAGACAACTTTATGAAAGAAGAAGAGATAGTCACCCAAGTAGCAGTGGCACTCAAAAGCACTGGGGGGTCCCAGAGAGCCAGTGACCTGGTGGCTGCAGGCGGGAACACTAGCAAGAAGTAATGCCAGTTCAAAGTGTGCCACTGATTGGAACATCTCCAGGAACCCAAGCGACAGGGCCACATGATTGTTATGTCTCTGCATAAACCACTCGACTAGGACCAGCCCAGGGTAAAAACTACAAGTGAAGATTCAAGTAAATACTGGTTAAAAGTGGTTGAAATTAGGGGAAGCTGGGTGGCTCAGTCCATTAAGCATCTGACCGGCTCAGGTCATGGTCTCATGGTTCCTCACTTCGAACTCCACTTCGGGTGAATTTGAGCCCCTCTTTGGGTGAGCTTGAGCCCCTCTTCAGGATTTTCTGTCTCTCTCCCTTTTTCTCTGCCCCTCATTCACTCACACATACACACACATACTCTGTCATAAATAAATAAATAAATAAATAAATAGTGGTTACAACTATTGAATGTTGGGAATTAACAAGCATTGGTGACACCCAGCTTAGATTGCACCATTTGGGGAAAGCAGCCTGTGTGGAGCCTCCCCAGAACAGAGTGGAGGCACACTCCCAATGCTCTCATGTCCCTGTGGAGCAATGTGAGTCAGAGCCTGGCTCATTACATCTTATCAGTGTCTCCAAAGCAGTTCCATGATGTTCTGAAGAGTAAGATGTGGTAAAAAGAACTGAGCACAACTAAGAATACATACAAGATGCATATCCTAATCTGAACTGGATTAAGCCATTGATCAGATATATTCCAAGGATTGGGAATGGGGAAAGGGAAGCCTAGGATAACTTTAAGACTGAGAGGATCATACTGTGAAAAAATGGTGAGAAAAATATTTGGCAAACGCTAAGAGGAGAGCAGAGAGCTCTCATGCCCCCAGTGAGGATTCTTAAACTCCTGTGGCCCCTTACTGTTTCTAACACTAGTCCCAGAATTAGGTGAAACCTGAGCCTTTTCCAGTCTATTAACCAGACCTCTACCCCTACCACCACCACCACCAGTGATGATATCTGCTTTTTAGATTTTAGATTGTGTGCTCATGTTCAGTGTATTCAAAATCTTCTGAAGCAATATCCAACATACTTTCAGGAAAGAGGTTCAACTCTCTGGGTCCATTAACAACAGAAGCCAAAAAAGACTTTGCTTCTAACCCCTGGTAAATAACCAAGCCTTACCAAGCCTTAGCATCATATACCATATTGTTGCTACCATTTTTTGAACCTTTGTTTGCACCAGGGTCTTTACCTACATTTTCTTCTTTAATCCTTACAACAACTTGATAAGGGAGGTACTATTATTGTCTTTGTTCTATAGATGAGGAAATGAAAACACAGAAAAAGTAAGTAATTTCCAGTACATCACAGTAGTATTAAGTGTCAGAGTGGAGATTAAGACCCAAGTCTAACTGACCCAGTGTCCACCTTTTTTCTTTAAGTTTTGTTTAGTTTGAGAGAAAGAGTGTGTGTGCAAGTGGGGGAGGGGCAGAGAGAGAGGGACAGAGAGAATCCCAAGCAGGCTCTGTGCTGTTGATGCAGTGCCCAACTTGGGGCTCCATCTCAGGAACTGGTGAGATCATGACCTGAACTGAAATCAAGAGTCAGGCAGTTAACCGACTGAGCCACCCAGGCACGCCCCCCACTCACCCCCCCCCCCCCAGTATCTGCTTTCTTAACTACAATGCCACATTGCCTCTAATCAGCCTAAACAATGTAAAAACCACATTGGAAGGGATACAGCAGCCCACACTAGGCAGCACCCTTTCTTGGAAGGTAACAGATCAGGGTAGCCCTAAAGCAGAGTTAAGTTGTAGTTCTATAAGGAGTCACATATGTTTGGCCTCTCTTATGCCTGCCTCTTGAGTTTGAGCTTTATAAAAGCCTGTGCTCTAAACTCAGAAGCAGTCAGAAGTGCTGATCTTCGATTTGTCTCAAAAGTTGATGTACAGGAGAAAGTGGTGAGAATAACAACAGCTCATAGTTTGGAGACATTAACCACGTGACAGGTGTTCTGCCAGAGTTTACACATACTGCCTCATTTATTCTTCCAGCACCCCTGTGAAATTGGTACTTTACAAGCCCTGTTTACAGATATGCAGAGAAAATGGATATACAGCAAGGTTAATAACTTGCCTTAAGTCACGTAGCTAGTAAGTAAAACAAACAAGCAAACAAACAAACAAACAAACAAAAACAATTGATTCCAGGGCCTGTGATCTTGTTCTTCCTTAGGAGTTTCTGGGGCCAATGCAAACTGTATGTTAAATGACACTTTTTCTGTTTTCAGCAAAGTTTCAAAATAGTCTCACATGCTCTGCGGGATCCCCTGAAATACTGCATTCTGTTACTTTAGCCCACCCTCCAGCTCCAGGCTGTGTAAAAGACACTCGGAAATTCTCTCAGGTTCGCACAGGCAGGCAATGAAGAACGCTTTGGATTGGGTCATTTCCCTTCCCTTTGAGTCACCCATCTATGGTAGAGGGCAAGGAGGTGATCCTGCCCTTTGCCATGTTAACCCAAGTGAGGGACCTTCAAAAGAACAATTTAGGGAGCAAAACACTTACTCTTCAGGATTTGAAGGCTGCGAGGACCAGTCCCTCACTTGCAACTGAAAAGTCTACATGGGGAGAGTCTGGGGCTAGCCAGAGGGCCTCAGAAGCCATGTCCAGTGAGAGGGGGCCCCAAAGAACCTCTGTAGGGACTCTTGGGAGCAATAGTTAACATGGGATATTCACCACTCACAAAAGACCCCAAACCTTAAGACTTTCCCTGTCCCTTGTGTGTCCTCCTTGACCCTGATTACCAAACCTGGAGAAGCCCAAACAGTAGGTGCTGATAACCAGGGGGAGGAAAGTTGAAACAAGAAAGAGAAGCTGGCTATCCTCACCTGGCCCAACCCAGACTTCCCAGCCTGAGGCAGGACCAAGCAGGAAGAAAGGAGGACTTTTAAGTTACTTTTCCAAAGACAAGACCCCAAGACAATTAGGATGAGGTACGGTGTTCTTCAGCCTCAGACTGGAATAAGGTAATTTAGAATGAAATTCTGCTCACTCACTTGCTAGCCTGATGATTTGGCCAAGGAATGTAACCCTTAGTTTTCAGTGTCCTTGAACCAAGAAAAATTAGAAAATGGGTTAAATGGGATAGCGTGAGGGTTAAATGACATACTGCATGCCTTATCTCTGTTACATCTCCTGACGCATGGCAAGCAGTCAGTGAGTGATAGCTTCCGTCTGTCAGAAGTTTGAGCTGTGTTTTGCAGAACAGCCTGCATTGCAACACCAGTGTCGCATGACACAATGATGTGGACTTTAGAGAAAGTCAGGCCTGGGCTCGATCCTAGCTTTTCTGCTTATGAAGTATGTGATCTCAAGCATGTTATTTACTTTCAGAGACTTCGTGTTTTCATCTGGATTTTTGTCTCCTATTCACTGTTGGTTTTTTTGTTTTTCCTCCAGAGCCTAGAACACTAGGCAGAAAGAAGACTCTCAATAAATATTTATTGAATGAATCAATTCTTCTGTAAAATGCTAATAACAATACCTATCTCGCACTGTGATTTGGAGGACTAGAGGACATAATGCATTATTATACAATGGCATATTAATTTTTGTCTTATTCTTGCTTCTCTTTTCCTTCCCTCTTTTCCCCTCTACCTTCTCCCATGTCCCAGCGCCATAACCCTCTGCCTTGGGCTTCCTGGCTGTAGAGGGACAGGACTTCTTGGGTTGCATGAGCTGTCCTAAAGACAACATACACAAAGGCCGGTCTAGGAGAACCAGATCCTTGGAGAGGAGCCACAGAAAAGAGATGGAGAGGAAGTAGGTGCTCTGAGAGTGCCCCAACCTGAGGTACTGTGTAGACTGGAGCCTGGGGGAGAGCCAGAAATCTCCTTCCAAAGATGACAGAAGCCCTAATGGAGGTGCCTAATGGATGGGTGGGGATTTAACACCAAGGCTGGAGGTCTGGCAATGGCCCAGGGACTAAGCTGACAAAGAGAGACGACACACAACAAAAAACTTTATAAAAATGGACCAAAGACCAGAAGTCCTTTCCTGGATAGTGCAAATCCTCAGGTTACGGTACTCCCCCAAGGGATAGGAAGAAGCCTGTTCCTCCCCAGCAAGAGCTGAAATTGAATTTCTCACCAACCCTTGATGGTCTGGGCCAACCCAGACACAATCTTATTTAATTAAAAAATATATAATGTTAGTTGCACATGAGTGTTGTAGAGCTAGTTCAATGGGTCCTATATATATGCACAGTTCCTGATCTAAGGTCTGGCACTTAGTAGAAACTTAACAGATACTAGTTTTCTCTTTTTACCGACCAGAAAATTCTGTAATGGTCAAATTTGTCAATCTTGGAAATGATGGAAGAAGTCTCCTGCTTAAACTAGGAGCCTCATGTTTCAAAATAAAGAATGCCTACTAGCTTTACTCCTTTACAAAAACTTCCCAGTGTCTATAAAATACAGTGTTTGCACTTAATAAAGGTTCCATTCAAACATGCTGCTTGCCCAAATATTCATTCATTCATTTAACAAGTATTCTTTCAAGTGCCTGCTATATAGTCCAAGCACCAAGAAAGCCAAAATTTTTTGCCTAATTTGCGCACTGCTCTATTTAGTTACTTGTATTTAGTGGATATCAATAAATATTTGTTAAATCAATGACTGAATAAGTGAGTGAATAAATGAATGCTGATGGTGAACGAAAGAAATAACATTCTTGTCTTTAATTATGGTTGTCTTCTTAGTAACAATAATAGCACATTTTTCTTCTCCATAACTCATAGATGATAATATCCCCCAAGATTCTATTCTTGATGCTATTCTAGGTTCTATTCTTCTCCTTCTACCCCCACTCCTGCCATCTACTCCTGCAACTTTAGCCATCATCTCTATGCAAGAAAATTTGTCTGATTAAGGGTTGATTTTTCTTTTTTCAAGGGAAAAGATAAATAACTTCTTTTCCATTATGTGAGTGAACCTAAACCACAGACACATTCTCAGGCTAAGGGTACAATTCAACCTCTACGTCACCAACTAATCTCTCAAAACACAGAGGACAAGTTAGAAGATTCACAGACAGACAAGTTAGGATGGCACTTTCCCACCATTTCAAGTGAACTCAACTCATACTGGTGGAGGAAAAAGGAGTTTCATGTGAGATTTTAGATGAGCAGGAAAGGAAGATGTCTTGGATTTGGCCAGAGAAGGAGAGGCACTTCTGTTAACAGTTCCAGGAGTATAACAAAAGCAGCCCAGCCAGGTTACCTATGTGCATTAACGAAGTTAATATGACCATCCTGATATTATTATTTACAACTTATAGAAAACGAAAGCTGAGGCATAGAGAAGCATAATATCCCCGACGTTAATGGAGTCTGTAAATAGCTGGGTTGGACCTAGCTGAAGCCAAAGCGAAAGCTTTTGGCCACTACATCATATTGTCCTTGTAAATAGGAAGCGATATTTACAAGGCAAAGCCTCCAGACACAGGATTATCCCAGATATGCCTTGCCAAGACAGCCATTAGAAACAAATACACGTCTCTAACCCTGACCTCCTTCCTAAGTTCCAGACCATGTTTTTAACTGGTTTCTGAAGAATTTCACCAGATTGTCTCACCAGAATGCTCAGCTCAAAATGTCTGAAGATGAAATTAGCATCTTGTCTTCCATACCCGTTTCTCTTCTGTTAATATTATCCCTGCTTTTTCATTCATACTGCCCGCAAATAGTACTGTATGCTTTTATTCTTGTTCACTCTATCCCCAATTAATTGTCATGTCCTGTAGCTTTGACTGCTGTAATATCTTGAAAACAGGATCCCTTAATTCAATCACTGCAGCCTCAACCCTGGTTTCCACCCCTCACTGCATAGATGTTAGTCTTCCAACTGTTTATCCCACGTCATTCTCTCTCAGATCTATCCAGAAAAACTTTATTACAGTAGTTTCCCTGGAGCACAGTGCTAATCACATTGCTACCCTATTCAAAAATCAAACCTTCCATGATAGCCCTCCCCCTGCAATTGCATACCAAATGACAAAGTCCCTACCTGCCATTTATCTCCTAGACAGCTCTCAAGCCCTTTCTCCTATGTCACCACAAACCATATGCTATTGCCAAGTGGCTTTCTTTGTATGTATATTTTATCTTCCTTCTTTTGTTCAAATGTTCTCATGTGCTCTCCTACCTACTGAATCCCCTTATCCTTCAAGACGCACACCAAAGGCAGCTTCCATGAATACTTTGAGCTGCTCTCTCCCATAACGCTGAAATCCCACAACATTTCTTCTCTTCTGAGCTGCGTTCCCTGTCGTCATTCCTGCTCTCTTCCCCCACTGTCGGTGCTGATCCTGATGCGGGGCTCCATCTCACGAACTGTGAGATCATGACCTGAGCCAAAACTAAGAGGCAGATGTTTAACCGACTGAGCCACCCAGGTGCCCCTGAAACATCAACTTTTACCTACATTTCCAGTCTTCCTGCCTGTCCTGCAGATTTTTGAATTGCCAAACCTCCATAATCATGTAAACTAATTCCTTAAAATAAACTTCTTTCTCTCTCTCTCTCCCTCCCTCTCCTTCTCTTCCTATTGGTATAACTTATTAAGCATATCTATATTTGTTTCTCTGAAGAGCCCTGACTGAGACTTCCAACTCAGAGCATGTGATTAGGACACATTTCATTCTGTTGTAAATCCAACCACTTCTGATCCCTATTTCCATTTATCTCAATAATGTGTGTCCTTCCTCAGTACAAAGTGCCACTGCCACTCCCAGCTACAAGATAAGTTGAGAACTCCAATGGGCTCAAAAACTGTGCCTATCTTTTGAAGAACCCCCTTCTCTGCATCACGGGGTCTCTGCCAAAAACAAAAAAAAAAAAGAAGAAGAAGAAAGAAAGAGTGCCCTTAACCAGGAATTCTGACAATGCCGAGCAGTCCTTGTCCACTCCTGCTCATGTTCTGGTGACAAGGAACTCACTACTATGAGAGTATTTCCTTGGGTGCAGGGAAGGGCTGGAGCATCATTTCTTCCTCATCTCATAGTCAGCAGTGCTCACAGCACACTGCCCAAAGCCATCACCTGACCACCTGTTGTTTACTGAGCTCTTTAGGCTCACACACACACACACACACACACACACACACTCCTCCTTGGCCAGGAGCTGTTCTAGCATCAGCCATACCCTGATGCTCTGTGTCCATTTCTGGTGATGATGTTGGCCTTGGCCACCACTCTGGATTTCCCTCCTCCTTAAAACGAGTTTCCTTGAGGACTTCAATTATAAACAGCTGCCCTCAATCATGGTCACTTCGATCCATCTGACACGTTATGGAGGATCAAACCTCAAATGCAAAGGTATTATCTATTCCCTTCTTCCAAGAGCCCTCCTTGGTTCCTACCCAAATTTGCCTTACATCTGCATAACTAAAAGCCACCACAAAGTTGGCCCTTTCCAAATCAGAGAGGGTGTACACCAAAGTAAACTAGTGTTTTCACCTCTAGCTACCAATAACTCATTCATGGCATTTGTTTTTGTTTTAAAAATCATTTTGAGTACACTCACCCTGCACCTCTATCAGTTACTTCTTGGGAAACACATCTCAAACGGATCAGTGAATTGAAGAATCAGTTCTCCTGTGGTCCATGCATTCTGTCTTTTCCTCTCAATCAGACCTCAGGAATTTCTCCTACTGTATTTTATGGTATTGATATGTAATAAAAACACATTGCAATCTCACACTTGGCATGTAGATGTTGTGTGTGTGTGTGGTTCAAGGCCTTTTGAAACCCAGGCAAGGGGCTCTATACTTAATCTGTTAAGCAACGGGTAGCCATTGAACTTGAGCACTTAATTTCAAAGGAATAAAAGACTAACTCTTCACTTTATCAAGGCTACAAATTTGGCATCCTATATACTGGGAACTTTTAGAGCAAGGGATAGCTGTGTGAACTTTTTTTTTTCCTTTACAAGACGATACTGGTAAGTATTTCACACCTCCAAGGCAGGATCAGAGTTTCTATAAACTGCCGTATCAAACAATTGCAGACTGGAGAATTTTCAGATACTCCTTACTTTTGCAAATCACATTTTAAAAGGAGAACATTTGCACAGTCAAGGTGCAATCCCATGGAAATATCCCTCATGCTCAGTTTTTCAGAACAATTGTTTCTCCGTTGTTGAACTGGCACCATCTGCAAAATATGTCATCTCAAACTGCACAATAGATGCAGGTATTAATTAGCCAGGCTACTTATCCCGACTTGTTTAGACGAATCCAGCAATGGAGCAGCTTCCGCCTGTTGGGTTTTTCTTAAACAACTAACAGTGAAACAAGAACTTGTTGTGACTAGTAAATCCCCAAACACAATTTGCGCCTAAGAACGAGATTCTGCCTTCCCTGAATGCAGGCCCCTGCTCACAAAGCTCAGCCCACAGCCGGCTCTGCCTCCAAAGGTACTTTGAAGAAAGGTCTTTCTGTCTCCTTACAGCAGGAAATCAATACTGCACGCTGGAGGGGAAGATGGAGAGTTAAAACGTCCTCTTCACGCCGGTGAGTAAACACCACCCCCGTGCTAGGGATGGTGCAGCACAGAACTGCAGGCTGCAGGGCAGACTGCAGATAAAAACCCTTCTCCGGACAAAGTGGCAAGGGGGATGCTCAGCCCAAAGCTGGTACGGCACAGCCCTTTGCCTCGTATCGTTTCTGTGCAACTGCAAATCAGTGTGCGCCTGCAAAATTGCATAATGTGCCATTTACCCAGCTGTTATTCCAGCAAATCTATTCTGTGCACACCGATTTGCCCGCCTGCCTGATAAATCCACAGGAAGGGGAGGGAGGGAGAAGCAAAGTTTGCACCCTGACAGTGTGTTCTGGGCCTCTCCTTCATCTCAAACTACCTGCCCCTCCCATGCTTAGAGAAAATCATAGGCCTCAAAGCTCCAATGAATAGGAGATTTGCGTGGGTCTTTCTATACACGGCTCTCACCACTTTCTGGGAGAGATACGTGGTTTTCATGCCCTTTGTGACGTAACCTGGTTATGTCTCCTCCCGAGGTCTAAAACAAAGGTCCCTTTCCTCTGGGCTTATCCCTTGCCGCTCTCCTGTTTTTCCTGAATTGCTCTGGTATTTCTGGCTTCTCCCCACATTGAGTCAGACCCGAGTATGGGTTGCAGAAAGCTTCTAACGTCGTCACTAAATACTAAAGGTAGGCAGGCTCCGGCAGCTTTTAGCAGCCCACATCCTCAGGCTAGTATTTTTCCGCTACAATGATGATAAAAGGTAAGTATGTTCCTTTGCTGGGAACCGTCTAAAAGCAGAGCTTTGAAAACACGAAACATTGCTAGCTCCCAGGGATGAAATTCACATTTTTCTTTGTGGCACCACAAAGCTCTTCAAGAGCCAGGTAGAAGGGAGCCCTAATTACTCATGGCACTCCAGATGAGCTGTGAGAAGCACAAAAGGGAGCTGGGGCATAAAGACGAGGGACGCGAACGGAGTCCAGGGTGAATCAAGTCAGAATCAGCTGTTACTGCCTTTTTCCACCAGAACTCCATGAGCCCTGCTCAAGGGAACCACTGACTTGTTTTCGTTTATCTTTCTCACGATTAATTAAACCAGAATGCAAAAGAATTTCTAAACTATTCATCTCTCCTAATATTTAACTATGCATGTATATGTACTGTTTAGGTTATAGTATCTAAATTAAGGGAGATGCACACGTGTACTTGATTTACACAATAGACATGTTTTTGGAAAAGTGGACGCATAACATTCCTATAAATCAAAGCCCTTGGAGGCTCCATTTTTGAAAAACTGATTGTATATCTATTTATAAAGCACAGAACATTTCTGATAATGTGCTTTTTTTTCATGCATCCCACCCAAGATTCTCTCATTTTAAAATGAGCATAGTAGTGTATGTCCTCAAATAGAAAATTCTGAAAAATTTTCTAGATTCCCTTCCCTCTATTGATTGCAGTGCTCAATAAGGCTAGATTTTGAATAATTTATTATTCAAAATTCTAGAATAATCCCAGCCATAACTCCCGCATTCCACACAAGCCCTTTAGTCTCACATGCTCAGGAAAATGCAGTGACCCCACTTTAGAGTGGAGCATATCTTTATATAGCCGTCCTTGCAAGACCCTTGACTAGAATTGCCCTCTCTCTTAAGGCACAAATACAAATGTGGGGAATATCTGAGATACCAGATACCCTCTCATCCGGATCACTCAGCAAGCCTCCCTTTCTCTCTCTCTCTCTCTCTCTTTCTGTCCAGAATATAGATTTTAATCCACTTTCACAGTGAGTTTTGTAACAATCAGAGCTTCCTAAAAATGAAACACACTTACTTTCGAGCAACTTTCGTCGCAGTGAGGATATTCTGGTACGATCTGCATGACCACTCATCAGGTACGTTGCCAAAGGACCTTAGAGGTTGCAGTTGCTATTAAGAAACCAGAAAGATTACTTTTTTAAGTGTGTGTGTGCATATATATTTTTTTTACTGTGGTAAAATACACCTAACATAAAAATTAGCATTGGCGACATTTAGTACATTCACAATGCTGTGTGATACCACCACTGCCTAGTTCCAGAACATTTTCATTACCCTAAAAGGCAATCTGTACCCATTAAGCAGTCACTCTCTATCCTCCCTCCCTGCCTTCCCAGCCCCTGGCAACCAGTAATCTGTTTTGTATCTATCTCTAGGGATTTGTCTGTTCTGGATATTTCATATAAATGGAATCATACATTATGTGGCCTTTTGAGTCTGGCTTCATTCTCTCCGCATCGGCAACCCTTCTGGGTACAAATCATCTCTAGTTAATTGCTTTGAGATCCATCTTTCATTTCCATCCTCTCTGTTTCCTTCCCCCGCGCTGGTCTGTGCTGTTTGCATCTTATACGGTGTGAAATCACTGTCCAGGGATTGCCACCCCTTGGAGTGCCCCAGGGACACCTTGTTTGGGGGGGGAGGCCAGGGACACCTTGTTTGGGGGGGCTTGTCTGTGAAGAGGGAAGAGGAGCAAATCACCCTCAAACTTTTCCAAAGGTTTTCATATTTTAAAATAAAATGTGAGAGGTGCTTTTTGCCTTCTTGACAAATTTAAGTGATAATTAGCTGGCAGCAGAAAATCTCCTCTGACGTGTCACAGTGTGCTTGTACTTAACAGAGCCACCCTCAGATCTGCACCCCAGATTAGCTCCAAGTAGAACACTTGCTTATGGCCAAAGAGCCATCGCGGCTCACCTCAGTGCTGACATTCATCATTAGGCACAGTACGCACATCATACCTGCACTTGCTTCGGATTGACAGAAGCAACACCAGAAAGCGCAGACTGTGGTGTGCTGGGGGCGAGCTGGACTCCAGGAGAGATCCACGTTTGGATAGTACGGCTGCCATTTATGAGCAACATAACCAGGGCCAGTCATGGAACAGCCTGAGCCTCCAGTTTAAAGGGAAGGTTGTTTGAAACAGTGACTAATCTTTTCAGGTTGTTGCCAAGATCAGAGCCAAGAAGAACAATCACATACTTGTAACCTGTGACCCTGTTCCCCAAAAGTCCGCTAGCATGTAAGCATCGTGAAAATAGGAACTCTGCCCTGTCTTCTGCTTCCATGCCTAATGCATCACTCATGACATGGTAAACACTTGGTAAGATTTTAATGAATTAGTGAAAGAAAAAATACTGTTATCATCAGTAACCAAGGCCACACAATTAGCCTCTAATGAGCATCATTTCCGGGCAACTATCCAGATCACTGGCATGCATCGTAGCCAAGTTGCCACAAGGTAGGTTTTACCCCATTGTATTTCTTGGAAATGATAGTAGACTTGGAGATGAAATGAGAAACATTGTTCTACTAATGTAGAGAATAGGAAAGAAATCGTGACTTCAGTTGGAGATGGGCTCTTGTCAGGAGCCTAAGAAACCTCACTCAAAATTTACTCCTCCCGGTTCCTTCTTCCTGGTTTCTACTGAAACTGTGATTATGCTTTTACTTCATGCTCAGCACAAAGCAGATTTACTCCTGTGTGTGTAACCTTGGGAATGCTGTGTTTTCTAATCTGGAAGTTTCTCCCGACTGAAACTAGCTAAGTTCCTCCTCTGCCCCTTTCCTTCCTTCCTTTCCTTCCTTTTATTCCCTTCTTTCTTCTTTCTTCATTGTTTTGATAGTGATTTTTTTTTGTTTTTAAACAAACTTTTTATGGCATAGAGATAATATTTGAATGTAAATTCCTAGATATTATTTCATAATTACTTCCAATTTTAACGTCACATTAAGAAATTTTTTTTTAATGTTTACGTATTTCTGAGAGAGAGCGAAAGAGAGACAGAGCACGAGTGGGGAAGGGGCAGAGAGAGAGAGAGGGAGACAGAATCTGAAGCAGACTCCAGGCTCTGAGCTGTCAGCCCTCAGGACCCCCGCCGCAAGATCTTGACCTGAGCTGAAGTCAGATGCTCAACGGACTGAGCCACCCAGGTGCCCCAATGTTACATGTTTTAAATAGATATTTTGTCACACAACCACAACACTGTTACTATACCTAACTAAATAATAATCTCTCTTTTCATCTGATGCTCACTCCATATTCTAATTTCTCTAAATGAATCCAGATGTCCTTTACAGTTTGTTTAATTCAAGGCCCACTTGCGGCCTTCAATGCATTGGGGATTGGAGTTTTGTGTTTCGTTACTCTGCTTCCTGGCTTTGGTGCAGCTATAGCGCCCACTGCTTGGTGGGCGCTCGGTGAAGTGGGTTGTTTGTTTGTTTGTTTTCTGTGGGCCAGACATTTACTGAGCCAAACGTGCCAAACAATGCCTTAATTGCTGGTGACGCCGTGTTAAAACATAGTTTTTGTCCTCAAAACCTCAAAATTTAGCTGAAACAAAATGAATGTTGAAGGAAATGAATGAAGACAGGCAAGGTAAATTTATCAGGCCAGTCAGTGTCTGCTGTTTTTCCTTCAGAGAAGGGCTCTGGGGTGGAGTTTCATACATTTCCCTAACAGCAGCATCATTTCATTATTTCATACAGTGAAAAACACTAAAGATCTAAAGTTCCATTATATATGAACAACACTTCAGGAAGTTTCCTGAACGCAAGTTAGTTTTTGTTGGCGGTCCAGAGCTACTCTTTATGTTCTATTTTCAGAAACTGGATATTTCAATAGTCGGTCGCCCTGCTCAATGGCAAAACAACCCATTATTTAGTGGCTTTCTGTTCTCTATAAGATAAAAAGGCCCCTCCTTAAGCACTCCGCCAGACCCCATCTAATGCAGCCTTGCCTCCTTCTCCAGGGTCGTCTTTTGCCTCACATCTTAGGCTCCACCAAAACTGAACAGCTAATGTCACCCTGCGGAAGTCCCCCCATATTCACCCCATAGCTCATGTCTTTGCCCTCCTCCAGGACTCTGCTCATGCCATTCCTCTGCAAGGAATGGTCTACCTGCCCTTTTCCTTTCCTTTCTCCCCTTTGCTCGGCCCCTACACATCATTTAAAATTCAGTTCAGGGGCGCCTGGGTGGCGCAGTCGGTTGAGCGTCCGACTTCAGCCAGGTCACGATCTCGCGGTCAGGTCACGATCTCGCGGTCCGTGAGTTCGAGCCCCGCGTCAGGCTCTGGGCTGGAGGCTCGGAGCCTGGAGCCTGTTTCCGATTCTGTGTCTCCCTCTCTCTCTGCCCCTCCCCCGTTCATGCTCTGTCTCTCTCTGTCCCAAAAATAAATTTAAAAAGTTGGAAAAAAAAAAATTTAAAAAAAAAATAAAATTCAGTTCAGCTGTGCCTTCCTCCAGAAAGTCTTCCAGACTCCCTCTAGACTTGGTTGGATACCCCTCCTTGGGCTTCTTGGACACCACATATAAATCTCATTTAGCACATAGCACTCTGTGCTGAAACAATCTGCTGTCTGGCCTCTCTCTCCTTCCCTCCCCCTAAACCAGACATGATCCCATCCAGGGTCAGAACTATGTGCCATGCATCTCAGTTTCCCCAGGCAATAGGAAGTCCTTAAGAATTCCTTAGACGGAGCAGTGCCTGGGTGGGTCAGTTGGTTAAGCATCCAACTTAGGCTCAGGTCATGATCTCACAACTGATGAGTTCAAGCCCTGCGTCAGGCTCTGTGCTGACAACTCAGAGCCTAGAGCCTGCTTCAGACTCTGTTTCTGTCTCTCCTCACCACTCCCTGACTCATGCTCTCTCTCTCTCTCTCTCTCTCTCTCTCTCTCTCTCTCTAATACCAATAAACATTAAAAAATTGTTTTAAAGAATTATTTACCTAGAATTACTGGAAGATGACAACAGGAATAAAAGAGACAGTTACACAATTTTAAGAGATAAAAATCATGATGTTCTTTTCAATCTCTTTGTGATGTTGGAGCTGGAAAGGTGTAGGGGAATGTTCTAGTGTCACTCTCTCATTTGGCAGTTGAAGAAACCACAGCTGTGAGAGAACATGGTCATGAGTGTTCATGGACAACCAGTGTGCCACTCCAGGACCCAACAGGAAAGAGACAACATGCTTGAATGAGATAATTCCAGGATGGTGTGTTTGTTTTACAAAAGGGTTACTTACAAGGGAAGGATGGGTGGGATGGGAACCACAGAGATAGCTCAGTAACCTCAATCTAGAACCCACAAAGGAGCTGTTAACCGTTCCTAGGGCTGGAATGACCAGCTCATCCTCATTTGCCCAGGATTGTGTTGGTTTGAGAACTCAAAACCCCATGTCCTGGGAATACCCTCAGTTTCTACAAACCAGGAAGATTGATCACCTTACCCAGTGCTCAGGTAGGAAGGAAGCGACAGGTTATTAAAACCTGAAAAGAAAGACAGTCCCCTTAAGAGAAATCAGTGATCTTCAGACAAGGCCACATTTAACCCAAAGTAACCTCACAGGGAGGAAGGCAGGGAACAGGAACCCTGCCTTCATTCTCCTCCCTTTTTCTAACCTCCTACAGAGGCTCTGCATGGGGCTTCCCATGAGCCAGAATCAACCAGAAGCCAAGTCCACACTGCCAGCCTCCCAGGACAGAGAGCAGAACGGGGAAAGGTGGAGGGTGCCCCTGGAGCAGGAAAGGACCCCAGCTCAGCCCTCAGGCACACAAAACAGCCTGAGGGAGATGCCCAACCCTCCCCCACCAGGAGAGACTCACAAGTCCTGATGCAGGTAACAAGATGGTATTACACAAATCTGTAAACTCTTTCTAGGATTTCCAAACATTTCCAACAAAATGGAGGTGGAGAGAAAGGGTGCCTTTAAATTCTTCCACCCCCTTCTGGCTCCCATCTCTTCTTCAGTCTGCTGCCTCCTTACCAATCCACAGATGTCATCTCTAGCCCACAACTGCACAGACCCAAACCCAAAATTCAGCCCCTCCCTCAAATTCCAAGAAAAGCATCCACTCACAGTGGGTGGACTTTGTGTTTATTAGATTGCATTGGAGACTTAGAGGTAGTCCAAAGAAGAGTTTACATCACAAAGAATGTCAAGTTCAACAAGACATCCGTGTACTTGGAAGCCCTTCCAGCCCCTCCAGCCATGTGGGATGCTTCAAGGGCTACCTAATGCTCTGTATTTCCTCTACCTCACACCAAGTCCCCCTGCCTCTCCCTCATCTTCCCCCTTCCTCTCATACCCTTATACCACAGCACAAAAATGCCTCACTGGAACAGTTTTCCATTTCCTTCTGGGCCTTTGTAGAACCAGTCAACACCCAAGCCCTCTAGCTCTCTCACCTTCTTCCCCAGGACACATTCTGGCTGCTAGAGCCAACTCCCTTCCAATGTTAAATTCTGCTGTCAGCTGTCCGCTGAGAAGTTTTCGACCTCCTGTTGTACATTATTCTAGAGAAAGCAGTTGATGTTAGTATAATCCATTGAGAAGTTTATTAATCAACTTGCATAAAAAGGCCTGCATCAATGGCTTTCTTGTCTCGTGGAATTCAATTCTTCCTCTGAACATGTCACAGAGCATTACCCCGCTCAGAGTTAGCATATTTAAGCATCTTGTGGTTGCTGGAGTAGCACAGCCATGGCATACTGAGCTCATCTTTTTCTTTCAGAGGCTGATTCAGTCAGCTTAGGATCTCAGCTCTTTAAAATTACATTGGGATGAATCTTGCTGCATACAAGCTGCTAGCCCAAGCATAATTTTGATTCCCAGATCCTACAAGGTTCTGTATCTTAAAGAGTTATATTCAACATGCTACTGTATGCCTAGACCTTTTACCAACTCTACGTTTGCCCTTAATGTAGGAGCAGTTGTGAACAAAAGGCCAAGTCCTTTCAAGAATGCTCAGAATGTTAGAGAGAAGCTTCCTTTTCAGTACTTGCTAGACTTGACACAGAGAGCCAAGGGAAGTGGATGAATCTGGCTCAGAGCACTGGGGAGCTGCTTCCAGTTTATGCTGGTTTGGTTTGTTTTGTTTTTTGTAGATAATAAGAGAATGCACCACTCACAGCTTGACTTCAAGGTGGCGAAGAATCCAAAGGACTCTGAAAGGTATGGGGACAAATTAAATTGTTAATAAGTCACTTAAGTCACGGAGTATGAGATTTACAAGCCTCTGCATATAATCCAGACTTAAATGTTATATAGATATTTTCATCTTAAAACTTACGCTCAGCCTTAGTTCTGCTATCTTATTTGCTGGATTTGGTCCATTTTCAAGGTTCTTACCGATTAAACATAATTTGAAATTATGTCTCATCCTATATGATTATCCACACATATTATTGTGCAGTTGCAAAAGTATTTTGTGTTTCTTTAACTTTTAAAACTATATATACAGAGTTAGTGAGGCATAAAGGAACAGAGTTCTGCTAGACAGCGTCCCCAGGCTCTAGCATTAGCTCTGTTAATGAGTGTGTGAACTTTGGTGACTGAATTTTAGTTTCTGTTGAATTGCTATTAGCTGTAAGATTATCAAAACACCACCAGAAATACCCACCACCAAGGAAACAATAAGTATCCTTACGGTTTAAGCCCCTTTCAGCTGAGTTTTCTATTAGGTCAAAGTGCTAGATCTGGGGTCTCTGCAATTCTCTTGAGGAGAGAGCTTTCCCTCATGGTCACAAGATGGCTGCCATAGCTGCACTCATCCCACATAGCTATAGTTAAAAGCAGGAAGCAGGTGGGTCGTCAGGGCTGTTAGAAAGCACTGTCCTCGTACACCACCCTCTTATTCTCAGTGTGGAAAAATTTCCTCCCAGAAACCCTGCCACCCCAGTACATTCCTTTTACCATTTCATTGGCCTAAACAAGATCTAATTTCAAGGAAGGCTGGGAAAGTGGCTAGTTTTATCAGGCTTTATAATGGCAGACAGACATGAGACAAGGTATGTAGACATAGCTGGGACAGTGACTGTTCCTGAAAAACTCCTATTACCAAAAGACCCCTTTTGAGAAAATTAAATATAGAGCTGCTATATTTAAACCTCTATCAGAGCCTCATGACTCTGTAATAATATGGAAGTATATAATAAATCAAGCAGTATCCTGCATAATTCAAATGGTGACTATAAGGAAAGCCTTCTATAGGGAAATAATTTAGAAAGAGAGTCAGAAAATGGAATACGGGAGAAGATTCAGAAGTGCTTCAAGTTACCAACCAAATGATACCCTGGGCCTCTCACCCTCCAGGAGCTCACTTACTAATAAATCACAAGTGGAAGACGGAGCAGCCATCTCTCACAAAATCATAACATGCCCTGAATTAGGATTAGCTTGTCCTGGTGAATCTAAATTGGACCACAAACTGGTAAAAGTCTTTGTGTCTTTCTTTTCAGACATCTCCCTGCCCTCCCAGCAGCCACTCCTGAGTCCACTTTCTGAACACAACCCCAGGGGGATTTGGTGTTTAAAGCTGAATTAGTCAACACAGAAATTTAGCTCCAGCTTCACTGAAAGCATTTGGTAACTTGGAGAGACACGCATCATGAGAGAAATGTCACCAACTTGGCAGACATAAATGTCTGAAAGAAAACATTCCAATAGAATGTACTGAAACACACAAAATCCAAGCGACATGCCAGGCTTTCCGAAGCAATCCAAGCACATCAAGGGGGTGGGAAGATCAGAGAGATAAAAAAGATTCAGATACCTAAAATTAAGTTCCAAATTAGTGCTTCTACATTGGTGCATGGAAATGCCTCATCTAGGGTTACGGGAAACGTGACATCTGTGCTAAGCGAATTTAGGTTAGGTATTCGTTAAATGCTGATCGACTGGTGATAGAATGTTTTTCTACCAAGAAATATCCGTCAGCTTCTTGACTTGCTCATTGTGATCAGAGATCAAGCCAATCTAATCCAGGTATATAACATTCTCCCCTGAGGTTTAACAGCTGCATACACCTGCTGTTCATTGAGCTAACAGACATGAAATCAGAGGAGAACCACCAGAGGCCTGTCCTTTGCTTTCTTTCCTGGAAACTGGTTGGAACATAGAAAATTCAAGCCAAAAGGTGAGCATATACAAGACTGTAAGGCACCCACCTTAGAGGCAGGGATGAGCCAAGGAGACAGCCTTGTGGAAGAAGAAGTGCAGTGATCCCACCAGGCAGGAGTGCCATGGCCAGTGCCCCACCCCCACCCCCCGGGATCCTGGCACTTTCCAAGAAGGGTGCATGCAACACAGAACCTCTGGCTACCCCAGGGCTCAGCCCCGCCGGGAAACTGCCGAGAGAGGAGCTGCTCCCAGCCCAGTCCAAACAGAGTGCCGACCCTCCACCAGTGGTTCTCAACTAGGGACATCTGGCTCCTCGAAGGGACTATCTGGCAGTGCCTAAAGATGTTTTTGGCTTCCACAACTGGGGTGGGGGACACTGCTGGCACCTCGTGGGTAGAAGCTAGGGATACACTCGTAGATTGTCACTTAAAATATCTAGTTGATATCTCAAACTTAGCATGTTTAAAACTGAACTCCTGATTGCCCCAACAGTTAACTCCATCCTCTTAATTGTTCAGACCAAAAATGTAGGTGTCCTCCCTGACTTCCCCTTTCTCACATTCCACAGTCAATAGATCAGTAAAAATATCCAGAGTCAGACCATTTCTTGCCTCCTCCTCCATGCTAATCTGAACCAAGCTACCATCAGTTTTTTCCTAGATTATTGCAGTAGTTTCCAAATGGCCTCCCCACAGCTGATTTTCAGCAGATCGGCCAGAGTGGTCCCTTAACAAAATAAGTCACGTCTTATCCATTCTTTGTTGGAGTCCCTGCAATGCTTCCATCCCGCTCAGATAAAACTACAGTCTCTCTAGCACCCTCTGAGGCACAACCTGTCCTGTCCTTCCTTCATCTCTTGGGCCTTCTCTCTCACTTTCCTCCTGACTCCACCCTTCTCCAGCCTCTCCAGCCACCCTACCATTCCCAGCAGCCTTTGCATCCGCTGCTCCCCTACCGGAACACTCCACTCACTTCAGCCTCAAACATCACCTCCTCTCTATTCTATTTAAAATCACCTCGAGCTGTCAGCGCAGAGCCCGACGCGGGGCTTGAACTCACGAACCATGAGACCATGACCTGAGCTGAAGTCGGACGCTTAACTGACTGAGCCACCCAGACGCCCCTAGTTGTTTCTTAAAGTGTCTTTTAAATTTCTGCCTACTTATTCTTGAGCCTTCCTTCTGCCTTCTCTTTTCTGCTCTCTATCCCTCTTCCAAATTCCTGTTTATTTCCTATTTAAAACAGTTTGAATTTTTCTTATTTTTTAAAAGTTTC
This sequence comes from Panthera uncia, assembly GCF_023721935.1. NCBI lineage: Eukaryota > Metazoa > Chordata > Mammalia > Carnivora > Felidae > Panthera > Panthera uncia. Next base: position 32,959,861 of record NC_064812.1, read on the forward strand.
TCTTGGTTCTGCCCGTGTAAAAATATTTTTAAGTATATATGGTTCTTAACTAATTTTTGGTACCAGATATTAAATACTGATGTGATTATTGTCTTACTATTTGTGTTCTAATTATATGCATTTCCTGAATCTGAACTGCCCAATAGAAATATGTGAGCTATTTATTTACTTTAACATTTTCTAGTATCACATTAACAAAGTAAAAATAACCATGTGCAATTAATAGTGTATTTCATTTAACCAAGTAAATCTAAAATGCTATAATTCCAAGATGTAATCAATATAAAAATTATTAAGAAATTTACTCTTTTTCTTTCTGTACTGTCTTTACCATCTGGTGTATATTTTAAACCTCTAGGAGCACATCTCAGTTCACATGCTAAATTTTCATTGGATCTACAAAATTTATTTAGATTTTATAACATTTGTAGTGGAAAGATCAGATTTACATACTCAAGTCTTTGCCAATATAAATAAAAGTTTTCCAATAATTGAATTGAATAACAAAAATAGTTTTCCTTTAATATTCACATCTACATTGGTAAAGCTTGTTTATCTTTTGCAGGAAACTTGATTTCACTTTGAAGGAAACACTTACCAGTTTTAAAATTATATCTATATCAAGTTATATCAAGTTAAATAAATTCACAACTTTTTGCATCAATTTATGGTTATTAACTTTGAATTCAAAGAAGTACTCCATAAAGGACAATTCTAAATCCAACAATATGAACATGTCCTTTTAAAAGTTTTCCTTATAGGGGCACCTGGGTGGCTCAGTCGGTTAGGTGGCCAACTTCGGCTCCGGTCATGATCTCACGGTCGGTGAGTTCGAGCCCCGCGTCGGGCTCTGTGCTGACAGCTCAGAGCCTGGAGCCTGTTTCCGATTCTGTGTTTCCCTCTCTCTCTCTGACCCTCCCCCGTTCATGCTCTGTCTCTCTCTGTCTCAAAAATAAATAAACGTTAAAAAAAATTTTTTTAAGTTTTCCTTGTAGTTTTGCAACTAATTTCCCTAACACAGTCCATTCTGCATATTGATGTTAGAAATATGTGTAAAATCAACAGTATTGATTTATATTTTAAAAATTCTTCATTTCAAAATAAATTCCAGTACTTCTCTAGTCAGTTAAAAAAAATAAATAAATAAAATAAAATAAAATAAAATAAAATCACCTCCTCCCCTACCCCACCTTCACTTTTGCCCTTCTCTGCTTTGTTTCTCTCCACAGTAATCCTTTATAATCTGACACACCACTTGTGTTACTTAACTACCATTTTGATTCTCTTCCTGACTAAAATGAAAAACAAAACAAAACAAACCCAACTTTATGAAGGTAAGACTTTTGGTCTTTTTTGTTCATGACTTTATTCCCAGCAACTTGAGTAGCAGATACTCAAGAAATACTTGTTAAGTAAATGAATGAACGAATGAACCAGTGAATGGACTGTCAGAACATACACAGGTCTTCCAATGATAAATAATAATTCTTGGAGGGATGATCAATTTAATAAAAGAGAAGGACAACTCCTCACTCATGTAATCTAATGGGTACAGTCTTCCCACCTGAGCGTAGATACACTGGTTCACACTCGTTTGCACAGCTGCCTTCCTTCCCCTGTCCTGGTTCTATGTCCCGGAGCCTGAGGATACATAGAAAACCAGTCCTGTTAGAATACCTGTCCAACAGAAACTTTATCCTCTACCACCTTCATCTGCAGAAAGAACTGGTGCAAATTCTTCAGTAGAGTGCTCTCTCCACCTGTCCCCAAAACCTTTGTGAGCAGAAGGGCTGTAAGGTACGAATTTATTTTTAGCTTGTCCAGAGAAAGCGTTCAAGGTGTTGGGAGGGAAGGAGGGCTCTTCTAGATGCATATCATTTGGCTACAGCTCTGTTTAGATCATGTATTTTAAATTTTGTTTATTTTAGGCTTATTTATTTTTGAGAGGGAGGGGCAGAGAGAGAGGGAGAGAGAGAATCCCAAGTAGGCTCCACACTGTTAGCACAGGCCCCAAGGCAAGGCTCAAAGTCACAAACCATGAGATCATGACCTGAGCCGAAATCAAGAGTCAGGTGCTTAACTGACTGAGCCAGCCAGGCGCCCCTGGATCATGTATTTTATTTTATTTTATTTTTTTTAAACGTTTATTTATTTCTGAGACAGAGAGAGACAGAGCATGAACAGGGGAGGGGCAGAGAGAGAGAGGGACACAGAATCTGAAACAGGCTCCAGGCTCTGAGCTGTCAGCACAGAGCCCGACGCGGGGCTCGAACTCACGGACCATGAGATCATGACCTGAGCCGAAGTCGGACGCTCAACCGACCAAGCCACCCAGGCGCCCCATGGATCATGTATTTTAAATGTTAAGCAGTCCCAAGAGTACACTTGGTTCAATCCAAACAGGTAGACTGTGTGTCCTGAGGTCTGTGTGGTTCTGTATAGTTATTTAGATCTTGCATTGAAGTTCCTTAATCTCTCAGAGCCTCTGTTTGTTCATCTGCAATAATGAAATGGTAATATTATCTTAGTCCCTGCCTGGATTGGAGATAGTATTCTGTCCAGACTGAGCCTTACTTTATTTCTTTTAGTGCAGAGAGAAGGAAGCCATAGGACCCCAGGGGCCAGAAATCAGTCAAGAAAATTTTCTCTTTCTTTATTTCCTGTCCAAGAAAATGCTATAAAAATTCAGATGTTACCCTCCCTGTTCCTATCTCTGTGCCAAAGTTGGAATACTTTGCTGTCTAGCAGTCCCAAGCCTCTGAACTGGAACAGTTCACTTGGTCAGAAAGAAGAACCCAGAGGAGTTTGCCTGCAACCCTCAGACACCGTAGACATGACCTGGCAACTGCTTTGAAGGCAGAGAATATTCTGCCTCTTGAATAGATCCCCGGGTGGAAATGGTGGACCAACAGAGACAGCCAGTCATACCTCTCTCTCTCATCATTTGGGATATATTTATATTTTGTTCTATTCCTTAACAGAGATGTGGAAAGCAAATTAGCGTTCTTATTTGTACACTATTCCCAGGGAATTTGCAAACATTACATATTCCTTTTTTTCTTTTTTACTATGCATGATCTATCTTCTGGGTAAGGGCGCACAGATCTTTATAGTATCTTCACCAAGAAAAGTAGCAATCATCACAGCCTGTTAACTCTGCTTTCTAGTGAAAAAAAAAAAAAAAGAAAAGAAAAAGAAATTACATGGTGAGTATACGTGGTAGGAGTTGAAGCAGGGAGGTACTTAAAGTCCATGAAGAGGATTTCACCATGGGAGCTAAATAATAATTACATATTTCATCGGGTACCATGAGATTTTAGTGAAATCGATATATAAATGGATAGCACAGTGTCTAAGCACCCTGTGCATATAGATGCTAGTTCTCTTCTTTTCTTTTATATTCATATCAGAATGATGGCTAGTGAGCTTGAATACTTTAACAACTCCCTAACATCTCTTATGGCCCCTAAAAATGGGAGCAAATATGATAATGCCCTTTATTTACGCAGGGAGCGAGAGTGGGGTGAGTGGAGACTAGTGTCGATAATGTGCACATGATGTCATATGAACAACTTAGAGAAGTAACAGGTGAAAATCTATTAAGACATTCATTAGCCATAGAATTATTAAGTTACTCCTCATTAATAGAGAAACAATTAAATGAATTATGATATATCCCTACCATAGAACACCAAGCAGATGTCACCAAGAATGAGATAGATCTCAATGTAGAAATTTGATCCTATTGTACCAATTTGCTTACACATGTAAACCTGTGTGCTTGTGCAATAAGTGTGTCTATCTGAAGAGGCACAATTCAAGTAGTTACACATGGAATGATGGATGGGAGGAGAAAAGTAGATTTTCACTTATGTTACACATGTGGCAAGTAATAATTCTCATTGACTATACATATGATCCTGTTTTCCTATGCAGTTGGGTGAAATTATGTGACTGGTTTCTGCCCTTGAAATATGAGCAGAAGTGACACACATCACTTTCTGTCTGGGATACTTAACGTTGTGAGTCCTCCATATACTCTCCCTACCACAAAATAGAAGGAGTCTGGATTACAAAGTTACCCAAGTAAGACAGTTTCCCAGGAGGTCCCCAATTTGAACTAAAAAGGTAGTATGAGTGTCCATGTGTGTGTTGTAGATGGGGATACTTACTGGGTAAAGCCACTGAGATTTGGGAGTCAATTAATGTAGTGTCTTAGTTATCTATTGGACATAACAATTTACCCCACAAGTTTAGCAACTAAAAGCAACCAACATTTATCAGCTCACTGGTCAGGATCTTGGGAGTGGTTCTGATCGAGGACACTTCATGGGGCTTTGATCAAAGTGTTGGCCAAGGCTGTGGACATCTCAAGGCTCTACCTGGATTGGAGAATCTGCTTCCATGCTCATTCATGTGGCTGTTGGCCAGAGACATCAGGGGACACTCCACGGGCTTGCTCAAGTAGGCAGTTTGCTTTCCCAGAGGGAAAGATTTAAGACAGAAAGGGACAGTCAGAGACTCTAAGGTGGAAGGCAAAGTCTTCCTGCAACCTAATCTCAGTAGTGACATCCCATCACTCTTTCTTACTCTGTTGTTAGAAGTGAGTCGCTAAATCTAGCCCACACTCAAAGGAATGAGAATTTCAAGATTGTTAATATGAGCAGGTGGATGACTGGAGCCATCTCTAAGACTGACTACCACATGCAGCATAGCCTAGACTACCCCGAACAATGCAATATCCTTTTCTACTGTTTGACATTTTTTACAGCAAGCATGAGTTACTCTCATAATTTAAAAACAAAGTTGGAGGGGCGCCTGGGTGGCTCAGTCGGTTGAGCGTCTGACTTCGGCTCAGGTCATGATCTCACAGCTCGTGAGTTCGAGCCCCTCGGGCTCTGTGCTGTCAGCACAGAGCCCGGAGCCTGCTTCTGCTTCTGTGTCTCCCTTTCTCTCTGCCCCTAACCCACTCACATTCTGTCTCTGTCTCTCTCAAAAATAATAAAATAAACATTAAAAAAAAATTTTATACTATATATTTTTAAAAGTATCCAGCCAGAACCTTAGTTCTTCCCCTCCCCGCCCCCCAAGAAAGCCAAATGGCAAAATTATCTATTTGCCACTGCTCAAAACAGCCCATTGCTCTCCCATTCTTAAATGCACATCTTGGAAGTGACTCATTCTATCCCTTATCCATTTGGGCTTTTTCATTTTCTTTTTCACACTAAAGACATTTTGTGTGTTGCAATCTAAACTACTGGGAGGTCCCCTGAGCATTTTCTCCAGAAAAACACTTTCTTCTCCATTGCCTAAGTGTTAATTGTATAGAGCAGCAGGCTATAAAGTGAAAATACAAAGTGAACCAGATAGTAGTTCCCTCCTAAAGTCGGGCCCCCATAGTTGACCTCAAGCCTTGGAGATGCTGTCTTTCAGCAATTAGCCACAGATCTGCTCACGGCTGCTACTGTACAGAACCTCGCTGTTTATTTTCATCTGTGCCATCACACTTCTGATTCTAAGGTAATAAAGCAACCAGGAAACTGGCCTAAACTAGAACCTGTGAGCTCTCCAGGCCAGCAGGGTTTGGGTCAGTCTTACAGGATTATCATGTATCTTAGTGACCTTTCTTGATGAAGCCAAAAAGGAAGAAAGGAAGAAAGTGAATATAATTACATAGTGAATATCTTTAAATAAAGGGGAAGGACAACATCTTTCAAGGGATTTCCTCTGAATTTGGAAAGAGAGGACTAAGCAGGCCAAAAGCCAAAGATGCTATAGTGAAAGAAAGTTCCAAGGTACAAATAAGCTGACATAGGAGACAGGATCTAAAAGATGGGAAACAAGATCAAATAGAATAAGCAATATTGGGGAGATGAGATTGACCTTGATAGTGTAGTAGATTTCAAGTTGCCAAATAGGAGTCATCAAATCCACACTGTTTTGAGAGTGAGCATGCTTTCACCGTCTGTACTCTTTAAGAGCTAGGTAGGATTCAAGTGAATCTAACAGCATGGTAAAGTTGGCAAGTGACTGTAAATCATTTTAAATAGTTGCAGTTTGTAAAATAATGGGTCCTGTGGGAAGAGAGTGAGGAGTTTTCACCACAGCTGGGTAGTCCCTATAATTTCCTTCAATTTTCCTCTAAAAATCCCACATCAGCAATGTAATTGTCTGCCTCACTGTCTCCCTTCCACCCCAGATGGAAGAGAGAAAGCACTGAAGAGAATAATAATGTGACACTCAATAAAGTGTTCTCAGCAAAGCCCTGGGCTAGGTGGGGAGAGGGGGTGAAATCCAGAAAAGGGATGCAATACCATTTCTGGGCATAGTGCTGTGCTTTACCAGGCCAGAGCGATTCAGCAGAGCACCCCCCACCTGCCCCCGACCTCGGAGCTAGGAGAGGAAAGATTTACAATGCCAGACTTTGTCACCAGCCTTCTTTCAGAGCATTTTGGCCCATGTTTATTTCACTTATTGGCTTTCAGTCAAGTTTCATCTGAAAGAGCTTGGAGGCAAAAAAAAAAAAAAGAAAAAAAAAAAAAAAGAAAAAAAAAGAAAAAAGAAAAAAAAGGAAAAACATTTTTAAAAACGAAATTGTCTGGTGGAATATTCCAAAGGTCAATCTTTGCCCATTTGTTCTTCTTTCTGAGTTGAGTTCTTTTAGGCATCGGATGAGGGTAAATACCCAAACTGGTAGCAGACGCGTATTCTGAGGATAGACCAGAACATAACAGGAGACGGTAAAAGAAGTTTGCCTGAGCTCTCTGCATTTGCCTGGTGTCCCTCGTGTCTTCCAGCCTTAGAGTCTACGATGGACAAGGGTTTGCTCATTGTATTAATTAGGATTAAATGTAGCTGCACGTGACAGATAATCTAACCTATCCGTGCTCTGAACAACTTAGAAACATGTCAGCTCCCCCAAGTCATGAGGGATACATGTACCTTCCAGCTCATTGCTGTACCATCCTGAGGGTAGATGGCCTGCACCCTCACACCCTGCAGGAGCGGCTAGAGCTTTGGGATCAAATCTGGTCTTCCAGACAAGGCAGCCACGGAAGAGAGGACACGCACAAGCTGTTCTTTAGGGAGGTTTCCAGGGCTGCCTGTATCAGTTAACTACAGGTTAGCCTCAGATTGCAGGCCTGACCAGGCTTGGCAACGTGCTGCTCTTTGGACTCCAGTCGGCTTCGTGTGCGTTCATTCCACGGCCGAGGCTGATATAGTCACCAGCTTTCTGAAACATGCTTTTCCCATAAAGGAGGTCAAATGCTCTCAAATGGTCAAATAGAAACATGCAGTGCCTGCTAGGGTCTAAACTATGAACTGGCACAAAGTCACTTCTGCCCACATGTCATTGGCAAAAGCAAGTCATACTGCCAAGTTCGATACCAATCGGATAGGAAAATATACTCTTCCCATGAGAGTTGAGGGAGAGGAGTGGATATTTTCTTGTTAATGATATCATATATTACACTATCCATGCCAGGGGTCCCAAGACCACCCAAAGTTTTGATGACTCACTAGAAGGACTCACAGGTCCTCATACAGTGGCAGCTTATTATGGTGAAGGGTACAGAGCAAATTCAACAAAGGGTGAAGTCCAGAGGAAAGCAAGTGCAAACTTCCAAGAGTCTCTCCCAGTCTCTCTCCCTTACCCAGGACATGTGTAATTTCTCCAGCATCAAATTGTGACAACTCCTGCCAAGTGTTGTCAGTCAGGAAGACTGAGTCTAAGGGTCCAGTGTCAGTCACCCAAGCCTATAGTGCCATTGCCCCTGTGACTAACTGAATCACTGGCGCTCCAGACCCCAAGAAAGACACTGTCTCTACGAAATATCTACTCAAACTGGTACAGTGTGATTCAGAGCCTTGAGTATGCGAAAGTCTCTGCTTATCAGTTAAAACATTCCAAGAGCTCAATTCCCAAGAACAGCAAAGGGCCAGTCATAGAACAGATCCTTCTTGGGAATGTGCAACGTTTGAGTGATCTGGGCCTGCCCAGTTAACACTTCCCTACACATTGTCCCATATACTTCCCCCTGCTAAAGACCAAAACATAATCACCTTGGTCCTACCTAGATGCAGGTGAGTCAAGGAAGGGTGGTTTTTACTCCACGGAATACACATCAAGCTAAGAAACAGGAGCGCTACTCTTAAAAAGTTGTGAAGAAGAGATTTGGAGTGTCTCACTGATCACTTGACATGAGCTGGAAAAGCGAGAGCAAGAGACAGATCAGGGTCAGGGAAATCTTATGACTTGACTAATAACAGCGATAAACTTAAAAAAAATTACAAAAAGTAACAGTAATACTACATTTTACCTCAACCCAGATGCCATCAGTTGTAAGATACATCATTATTTCATTACTCCTTGGAAAGAGAGATAAAATGCTGCCAATTAAAAACCATGACATTTTGTCTATTTTTGGATTTTATAAAGATGGAATTATACATTATGTGCTCTTTGGAGCAACTTGATATTGTCTTTTTATTTCAGCCATTCTGGTAGGCAGGTAGTGTTACTGATTGTGATTTTAATCCGCACTCTCCTGATGACTAATGAAGGTAAGCCCCTTTCATATGTTCATAGGCCGCCTGATATCCTCATTTGTGGGATATATTCATGCTTTTGCCCACTTTTCTATTAGAATGTTTGTCTTATTGAGTTTTAGTTCCTTACTATATGGAGTAGAAGCCTTTGTCATATATACATATTGTAAATATTTTCTCCCCCACCTTGTGACTTGTTTTGTCACTCTTTTAATGGTATGTTTTGACGAAGAAAAGTTCTTAATTTTAATGTAGTCCAGTGTATTTTTTTTTTTGTAATTAGAGCTTTTGAAGTTCTGCTTAATAAAATTTCTCCAGGGGCGCCTGGGTGGCTCAGTCAATTAAACATCTATCTCTTGATTGAGGCTCAGGTCACGATCTTGTGGTTTGTAGGGTTGAGCCTTGCATCAAGCTTTGTGCTGGCAGCATGGAGCCTGCTTGGGATTCTCTCTCTCCTCTCTCTCTCTGCCCCTACATTGCTTGCATGCTCTCTCTCTCTCTCAAAATAAATAAATAAAGTTAAAAAAAAATTCTCCAACCCAAGCTCATGAAGATAGTTTCCTATGTTACCTTCCAGTGGTTTCATTGTGTTGTCTTTTTCATGTATCGGGTGGATAGATCTACAACCCATCTGCAGTTGACTCGGGGTGCAGTGATAGGTAGGAGAATGTGGACGTCCCAATGACCCAATGTGCACGCCTAGTGGATTCAGAGCATTTCCCTTTCCCACTCCACAGAAGTGCCACTGTTATCATAATCATCATTTAGATTGTTTTATTATTAAAAGAGCTCTTTCAGAATTACTTTGATAAAATTTATTATAATTGTTTTGCAATTCATAGATGCAAAAAAAAACAAAAGCAAAATAAGCAGATGAAAATATTCTTAAAACTTTCACTCACTCAATCTGACTTTTCAACTTTTCAACTCAATCACTGATGACCGTTTTTCCACAAAATATGGTCCTCTGTGTTATCAAGAATGTTGGCAATGCGGCAAAAGAATGCTCCATTGTTATCTCAGGATTTTCTGCATATTTTGGTTTCAGTGTGCAGAAAATGACAACTTTGGCCAAGCCAACAGTGATTTTTAAGATGTATCTTAATTTCAGAACTGTTAAAATATGAAAATGTATGTGGCTTAAAATCAAAATGATTCTTATCCTAAATCAGATTAATAGAAGGCTGAAACAGACCTTCAAGTGTATGTGGTGTATTGAGGAAGTGCCTTTTAAGAAAAAAATATATCTTATTCGGGAGGCAGAGAAGTAACATAGGGAACTGGAAGAGCTGAGCAAGAATGTGACCTCAAGAGAAGTCAAGCTCCAGTCTCCAAGCTGGGGAGTGAGGGAAGATGGAGAGGGGAGGATGTAGTATTTTGTAATCCACGTCAGTCAGTCATTGGTGGGCAGCAGCAGGGGGCAGGGTGGGTAGCAATCTCTCCAGCAAGCTTTCCTCCCTTGATGAGAGCAAGTCTTCAAGGAAGGGATTAGCTGTGATCTGTTAGCATCAGAACTCAAAACAGCTGGAGAAGGGATGCACCAGTAAAGGGAATGTGGGTTGGGTACCAATAGTGTTTCCTATAGTCATAAATACTGAAACTTCATTGAGTGCTTACTATGTGGCACCTTTTCATAAATGAGAAAGTTGGAGTTTGGAGAAGCCATTTAGCTTATCCAGGGTCACACAGCTGGTCAATGGCAGAGCTGAATGTAGGCAGTCTGACCAGGGCCCTTGCTCTTAATTTCTATACTGTATACTTCCAAATAAACTCAAACAGGTAATCAAGTGCATTATTTACATGGTGAAAGGGGAAGCCTTTGGTGTATTTGAAATTGGCCAAATAACAATGAGAAAGAATGAAATATGGCCCTTTGTAGCAACGTGGATGGAACTGGAGAGTGTGATGCTAAGTGAAATAAGCCATACAGAGAAAGACAGATACCACATGTTTTCACTCTTATGTGGATCCTGAGAAACTTAACAGAAACCCATGGGGGAGGGGAAGGAAAAAAAAAAAGAGGTTAGAGTGGGAGAGAGCCAAAGCATAAGAGACTCTTAAAAACTGAGAACAAACTGAGGGTTGATGGGGGGTGGGAGGGAAGGGAGGGTAGGTGATGGGTATTGAAGAGGGCATCTTTTGGGATGAGCACTGGGTGTTGTATAGAAACCAATTAGACAATAAATTTCATATATTAAAAAAAAAATGAAATTGGCCAAATAAGCAAGACAGGAATATTATATTCATTTTTTTAATGTTGATTATTTTCCAAACTCACAATTTTGTTTTGCCTTCAGTCCTGTTTTCTTTAGATTTCTAGACAGATTCTCATCTCTCACCATACACCTTTAATTATGAGTATTTATCATCACCTTTGGTTTAGCCCTCTTGGACAGTTATGAGTCACCCTCCAAAATCTACCATGTAGAAGTTGCACTTAAGGTTTTGTCTTGAGATCATGGTGGGTATTTATAATACACATGACTGATTTTGATTTTCTTTTTTTTTTTTTTTTTTAATTTTATCCTTAAGTAATCTCTACATCAAAAGTGGGGGTCGAACTCACAACCCCAAGATCAAAAGTCACATGCTCTTGGGGCACCTGGGTGGCTCAGTCGGTTAAGCATCCAACTCTTAATCTCGGCCTAGGCTATGATCTCACAGTTCATGAGCTCAAGTCCTGTTTCAGGCTTTACACTGATAGTGCAGAGCTGGCTTCAAATTCTTTCTCCCTCTCCTTCTGCCCCTATCCCGCTGGTGCTCTCTCTGTCTCTCTCAGAATAAATAAATAAACTCAAAATAATTTTAAGTCACATGTTCTACCACAGACTAAGCCAGCTAGGTGTCCCCCACATGGTTGATTTTCTTAAAATGGCAATGATTACTTTAGTTCATCATAATTTTGGTTTTTATTAATTCTCTTCTTTGACATCAAAACCATTTTCTCCCTACATATCTTCAACACCTTTAAATAGCATTTCATAAGCATAGACAGTAGAAGATTGAGAATCACCTTAGTGTCTATTTGATTGACTTGCCCTCAAAAGAAGTACAAAAGTTGGGTCTTTGCAAAATTGCTCAGCCTTACATTAAAATTCTCATCTTGTTTTTTGGCCTCAACTATCACTGAATCATCTTTATTCTTTCTCATTCCTCCTTACTCTCCATAACCTCATCCCAAAAAAGATGCTACTAAAAAAGAAAGCAGCACCCTAGAGTGACAAGCCCCATATAAACCAAGCCAACATATAAATCTTTGGCCCAAAATACAAACCAGGGACCAAAGAGGCTTGCAATGGAATCCCCAAATCAATACCAAGATACCCCACGCTTCCCTTACAATAAGCAATGCAAGTTCAGATTATGAGGATTATCTAGGAATTGTGCTGAATCCCAAAGTAGCTCTTCTGCTTGTTCTTGGTAGAGATCTAGGCCCTCATAACTAACTTCATGCTTCATAACTGAGCCAAATAATGGGCAATCCCAAACCTTCGATGGTTCCTATATGGTACATGTAAGAAAAATGACACTAAAATGTTGGCAGAAATGAGCATAGGCAGTTGGCTGGGGGCAGTTTCATAGAACCAAGACACTGAGGACAAAACTGATCTCCATCTCAAAAATTGTGTTTAGCCTTCAGTTTGCAAGTAAGAGAGAGAAATATAGAGAAATGTAAGAGCTCACATTTGTGCTTCAGGTCCTGCTGTTCAACATCTTTCACCACACTTAGAGTCAGGGTGGGGGCAGAAGGAATTGTTCTGCAGGCCAGTTCAAGGTAATAACCAGAGGGGATAAAGTTGCTCTCTGGGATCTTCTCACTTCCTTTTTTAAGTGATTCTTTCCTTTATACAGCCAGTGCCTCTTGCTCTCCAGGGTCTCCCCGATTCTCTGGACCTCATCTCCCCCTTTCTTCTGTGTGACAACTCAGAGAGTTGAGCAGAAATTAATGTCTCAGTGAAAATAAACAGAATCTCTAATGGTGGACTGTTGGCAACAAGGACAGAACTTCTAGAGAGCACAGGAGCCTTTAGGGCTCATGCTGATGATAAGACACAGGCAATACCTGTGACAAGAAAACCCCTGCTGATCTGGAAAATATTGGGAGATGAAGATATTCAGAAGCTGAAGTTCTCATTTTCTACTCATGCTTCTGTGTTTTTCCAGCTGCCACTGTTATGTTTCTTAATCTTGGTGGGAAGGAGGACAGCTGAGGGCTGGATTCCCCAGCTGATGAATGTGGACACATAAGCGTCAAAGGATTTGCTTCCCTGGTGTGAGGAAACAGAACAATGTTGAATTTTTTTCATGGAGATGCAAATGACTCTTAGTGCCTTTGTTTTGTAAGCTAATAAACAAATCCCCTTAATCCTGGAATAAATGATTCCAATATTGATGGAGCACTTAGCAGAGTGCCTTCCCAAATATTTTTTTTCATTTATCTTCCCACAACTCTGTAAAATAGGTTGACGTGTCTATCATTAACCCCACTTTTGAGATGAATTGATAGGCTAATCCCTACGCAAGTTAGTGGATATATCAGAATGTGGCCCACTCTTCTGGCTCCCAGCCCTCTGGTTCTTCTACCATATCTCTGTGATCTGTGGAGTAGCCTCGGAACTTGATATTTGTGCTTCTACCCATGATTCTGAGCTTTGAGCACATACTGAAATTGGTGACATCATTTGCCGCATCCTTCATTTTTAAGAGCCTCGCATTAGAGATTGGCTTTGTTATATCTACTGAAGCCAATTTCACACGTTTCCCCTTTTCTCCTTCCTCGTTCTGTTGGGTTTTGACTAAGTTGGCTCACTTGATCCCTCTTCCTTCTGTTAAAACACACAGATAAATTGCTCCACCTGAGGAAGGAGTGAAGTGAAACACTGAAAAGACAAACAAGATAGAGCAAGAGGAAAGAAAACAGAACAGAAACTCTTTTGTTTTACCTCCATCTCAAAGGAGACTGCTTTTATGATAAAGCTACCCTGAATAGCTTCTTGAAAATTTTAGTAAACAATAGTGAAAGATTATTTTAATGAAAGGGCCGTTTTGAAGAATTCAAAAGACATGTGAGTAGGAGTTGAATCCAAGGAAAAATATGGTTGTTATGGAAAGTGAGTTTGATGAGCCATCCTTTCTTTTCTGGAAATCCTGACTTAGCTAATGACTAGTACAGAAAAACAAGTGTATTCTATGCCTCATCAATAGAATGGGTCCTTTGTGAACAGAAAAGATAAACATCCCCACCCTGAAAGACAGACAATAAACCAAAAAGTAATGAACAACTCAGTCTTACAGTGTGTTGCTGCTGTGGTTATATGGAAATGGCTGCTATGGAAAAAGAAAAAGTGGAGCAGGACATAAGGAAACAGGAGAACCAGCGTTTATGGCTTGCGATTTCAAATAGGGTGATGGAGTAGGCCTCGGTAAGAAAGTGATGCATGGGGCACCTGGATGGCTCAGTAGGTTAAGGGTCTGACTCTTGATTTCGCTCAGGTCATGGTCTCACGGTTTGTGAGATGGAGCCTGCACTGACAGTGAGGGGCCTGCTTGGGATTCTCTCCCTCCCTCTTTCTCTGACCCTCTTCTGAAAATAAATAAATAAACTTAAAAAGAAAAAAGCGATGCTTAAGCAAAGTCTTGAAGGTGAGGTGGTTAGCCAAAACAAGGCAGTGCAAAGGCCCTGAGGCAGGAGAGTTCTCGCATGTTTGAAAACTAGCAAAGAGGCCAGTTCAGCGAAGCAGAGAGCAAAGGAAGGCGTAGCAGGAGATGAGGTTCAAGAGGTAAATGAGAGCTGCTTTGGTCAGGCCCCAGAAACCACTGCAAGAAGTTGGGCTTTCGCTCTGAGTGAGAACCATGGTGGTTTCTGAGAAGGTAAGAGGCACGATTCACTGGGGTCACTCTGGCGGCTGTGCTGAGAACACGAGGGACACAAGATGCAATGGGGGAGACTAGCTGGAAGACCACCTCAGTTAGTGAATTCTTTTGAATATTCAGTAAATAAATCTTTTCTTTTGTAGTCTGATAGATCTAGTTTTTCTTATCCCCTTTGCAGATTCTTCATGGATGGCCCAACATCTACTTTAGAATATGTAAATGCTTGGAATCCGTTGTTCTCAGCTTTGTGGCTTCAGACAATGCTTCTAGGCGGGAAGGGTCCCACTTCAGGGTCTTTTACACTCACTCATGTCACTGGAATGGGTATCTTCTTGGGCCTGGGACCACTATTATCTGGGCCAGCTGCAGGAGTAACTGGGTGACATTAGGGTCAGTAAACATCACCCTCCACAGGCCCTAATCACCATGGTCCTAACTGTATCTCATTGGTTACCTTTTGGATATCAGGATCTGTGCAAAAAAGAAAAAAGAAAAGAAAAAAAGAAAAAATTTAAAACAAAGAGCCCAAATCTTGGAATTCTCACAGTCTGGTGGAAAAAGCAGACTGTAAGTAATAACAACAATACCAGGAAACATGGCAGGTGTCTCAACAGGTGTGTGAACCAAGTGCTATGAGAACAGAGAACAGAGAGGGTGTGCTGCCTTGTAGCTGGACAACAGAACAGGACTCTGCAGTAAAGGCAGCTTTTGAACTTTGCCTTGGAAGTTCTGTCAGGTTCAGACAAGTAAAGACGAGAAAATATATTCCAAGAAAGAGAAGCAGTTTTACCTGAAGCGTAAAAGCTGGCAATTATATAGCATGTTCCAGAACTGGGCAGAGGGCTAGTGGGGCTGGCTTGGGGTCAGAACAAGGGCCGGCACGTGACAAGGGATGAGCGGACACGAGACTGAAAAATGTCCTGGGTCCAAGTCATTAGAGGTGCTGACATTGTGCCAAACATCAGGGAGCCAGCAACAATATGTAGGTCAGGGAGTGATAAAATGCATATTTCAGCCTTTAGGAAATGACCTAGAATGTAAGAGGTAAATAGGAAAGAAGAAAGACTCACAGAATGGCATCTCTCAAGAGATAACAGGAGTCTGAGCGGGGGACAAAGTCCAGGGACACTTTGCAAGTAGAATATAAAAAGGCTAATGTATGATTATCATGTAAATGATAGAAAAAAGAAGAAATAAAAATAGACAAAAGGAATTGCAGGACAGTGATGCCATTAACACGCTAACAAACGCAGGAGGAGAATCAGGCGAGGAGAGGGAGGTCAAGGTTGATGAGCATCATGGTTTTCTGCAAATTCAGATTATTTTCTTCATTTCACAAATGCTTATTACCATGTCACTGTTTGTCTACTGCAACCATATCTTGCTACCAGAGCTTGACCATAAGAAATCAGATGAGTAGGCAAGCAGAAAGGGTAGAATGAGAAAGGTACATACAGGTGGAAAACCACATCCCCAAAAAGCCATTAAGATCTCAAGTGCCTTCGGGGTGCCTTGGGTGGCTCAGTCAGTTGAGCCTCTGACTCTTGGTTTAGGTTCAGGTCATGATCTCATGGTTTGTGAGTTCAAACCTCATATGGGGCTCTGTGCTTGCAGCACGGAGCCTGCTTGGGATCCTGTCTCTTCTCTTTCTCAGCCCCACTCCTGCTCTCTGTCTCTTTCAAATCAATAAATAAACTTAAAAAAAAAAATCTCAAGTGCCTTCAGAAATGTCCTTGGCAAGTGAAGCAGGAGGCTAGAGTCCACAAGGCCAGACCAAGCACGTACAATTGTTGCTCTGGGATCCCAGGACAATGGCCCTGTGTTCCGTGCCTTGTTCCATGCTGCCCACTGAGAATGGAAAGCCCTGCCGGTGGGTGTTTCTGGCAGCTGAGAGGAAGTTGAGAGCTTGGGGATGGCCCCTGCCTTTGCCTGCAGGCTGTCCCTCTTTCTGCTAAAGCCACTTTCTGCCAGACTTGCTTTTCCACACATCATATTCTGTCATGCAGTGAAAATGTTATTTTTCTTTTTGGATATTTTTAAACGTATCAACATATGGGGAAAATATAAAACTGGTTTTAATGTGTAGAACAACAACTTCCCCCAATAACAGGTAATAGAGAGTATACAGAATAAGGTATCCAGGCTGTGGAATTCCCTTACTGCCCTTCTTTTCCCTCTGTTGTCTTTGGAGAGAGAAGTGGAGGAAGCAGAGGGAAGAAGAAGTACTTCAGGGAGAGAAAGATGTAGGTGGATGAAAGGGAGGTAGGAAGTAAATCAGAGAAGAATCAGGAAAGGGGAGGGCAGACAGGAGAGCAGTGCTGAGGCCATTTAAAACACCTAAGAGCAAATTCTATATAATTAGGAAGGAAGGAAGGAAGGAAGGAAGGAAGGAAGGAAGGAAGGGAGGAAGGAGGGAAGGAGAAAAGGAAGGGAGGAAGGGAGGAAGGGAGGAAGGGAGGAAGGGAGGGGAATTATCCTAACAGGTGAGAACAAGGGGTGTAGACCATCCTGAAGCCAAATGTCAGTTTTTATGTTCCTGTTCCACATGAGGCTGATAACAAGAACATGCCCAGGGTGGGTGACAGAGGTGGGATCTGTGCCTCCTTTTGAATGGTGCCTGGAATTAGACAAGACAGGTGTGGCCTTATTTATGCTTTAATTTTAAACATTCCAAGCCGGCATTTTCATTCCACATCTGCCTCCTTTTTTGCAATTAATGTAAAAGCTTGCTCTCCTGCCACCTCATCTCCACCTTATTGTTTCACTGAGTTCTTCTCTCAGGCTTCTGGCTGACACTTGTGTCCCAGACCTGGTACAGTCCACTTCTGGATCATCTGTGCGGTAGGGAGAACAGTCAGACACATCAGGATCACCTCATCATAGCGTCCTTATTTGCTCTCTGTCCTTCCACGGTCACCAATAGGTCAGATTCCAGCGCTGGGTTTTAGGAAGGGGACGACTCCCAAATACAGTGATGCGCGGATGGCTTTCTCACTGAAGATCCAGAGGGAGAGACTGGGGTTCTTCAGGTCTGGAGACACCTCGTAGGAGGCAGTGCGATATGCTGGTGAGCTGTTGTGTCTTTGTGGCCAGAATGCCTGGTGAAGGTCCCCACTGAGCCTGAAGGGCCACCTCCCAGCTCTCTTGGCCTGATCTCCTTACCAAGGAGATGATGATGCCAAGGCTTTTGTTAGGATCAGATGGGACAGGGTATGTGAAAGTGCTTTGTAAACTAAAAACACTCTACCAGGGATTTTTAAATTTTTGTTTCAAAAAGCCTGGGATTCCTCAGGAGACTCTCACCAAGAGAGGAGAGATTACTGAACTGGCTTCCTGGCCGTCTACCTCCAGTTCAACCAGAGAAGTTTAGCTTTAATTTAATTCGAAGAAAAGGGGCTCAATAACCTTAAAAATTGGAAAACTGTTGTATTTTATAAATCAGTTCTTTTCTCCTGCTTTTCCCCTACAGTGTATCCCTTCCCTCCCTCCTACTCTATTTTTGTAAATGGTGATGACAATCCAGCCAGGATCTGTCACCTGCTATCCCTTCCCCTTCCTTCTGTGTGACCCTCAGAAAAGGTGGGGCCAGTTCCCCGCCCCGTGTGAAGGGAACTTCCGTGTTCCAGAATGTTCACCCAGCTGCCCTTCAGCCTTATCCCCTCTAGGCGCCATCACCCACATCCTTCTATGTCTCTCCTCACGTTGTGTTGTTGTAGCATTCCATGGCTGCACCTGCCTGCCCCCAGCTCCCCTCCTGGGTGGGGGAGCACTACAGCGAAGTACACTGGGCACAGCAGGGCCGTCTCAAAACAGAAATGGACACGGAGTGAACTCCAGAAAGGTCTGAGAACCAAGTACAGGAGAGACTGGCAGGCACCCATAAGGAGGGCGGGGAGCAAAGGAGTAAGAGACAGAGGGCTGGAGAATAGGGGCAGAGTGGGAAGGCGCTCCTGCTCCAGTGGACTCCCACACTGGCCATCCTCCCCTAATCGCTACCTCCCCTGACGACACTCCCCTGGGACTGTGCAAGCAAACAGGCAACAAGAAGTCTCTCCTCTTCCAGATGTCCACCTCCGCTTCACAGGCAAGGCCCCGCAAAACTTATGGTTTGAGGGGCGCCTAGCGGCTCAGTCGGTTAAGTTTCTGACTCCGGCTCAAGTCATGATCTCGGGGTTTGTGAGTTCAAGCCTCACATGGGGCTCTGTTGACAGCTCAGAGCCTGGGGCCTGTGTCGATTCTGAGTCTCCTTCTCTCTCTGTCCCATCCCTGCTCACGCTCTGTCTCTCTCCCTCAAAAATGAATAAACATTAAAAAACAAATAAAACAAAACAAAAAAACATATGGTTTAAGTTCTGTCATCCCTTCCCTTCCCTTCCTGCTCTCCCCCACCAACCCCACAGCCCTACCTCTCCACATCCATTCAGGAGAAGGCGTTAAGTGGCTTCACGACTTGCCTCTCTCCAGAAGATTTGTACTTTTAAAGAGGCAGCTCCGTTAAGCCACCGTTTAACACAAGGGATACAACATGCAATGTTAGACACCCGTATCGGGCCAGCAAGGGAGGTGATTAGCTGCTGAAAATCACAGCCTAGAGAATTCTGCCTTTTCTACCCAGGCCCTGGTGAAACCTGCCCCTGACACCAATTCCTTTGCTGACAACTCTGTCTGTATCTTCAGTTACAGCTCCTCCAGGCTTCCTTCCTTAAATAATGCCCGATCCTTTGCTGTGGGGGGAGATTGACTGCAAGGTCCCCCTCTGCAGCCTCCCATCTGTCCCCCTTTCCTGTCTCTTTGAATTGTACCAGGTTATGGCTAAAGAGATGTAGCTTCTGAAAGCATGTAATGAAGTGAGACCACAAAAGAGACGGCTTGATTGCCACTGTGATGACAGTGCCATTCTTCTAATACATAGGCCTGTAGAAAGCATTTGAAGGCATTACGTGACCTTCCATCCAGCCCCTAGGACAACAATATAATTAACTTCGTAGCCACCCGGCTTCCCCTGAAAAAGATTTAGAACTCTGGTCTATGGGCATATTTATGGCCTGTATTCCTTGGAATAGAGAGTTGTTATTTTCCATGAGAATTGCACACATCTTTATGTTTATTTTAAGCTGTCTATTCTCTGCATTTGTAATTCTTTAAGTATTAGTTATGGCTTATCTGGGACTTAAGAACAAGAAAGAGGCTACTATTCCGAAGTGTAGTAAATAATGTAATATGTAAGCTCCAGCTGGGGAAAGAAATTGTAAAGCTAAAGAATTCAATTTAGTTTCCAACTCCCTCTGGGCTATGTAACCTTACAAACCCTTTGAGGCAAGTTTCAGAACTCCAGCAGGGTTGGACTGATATATTTTTTAAAACATTGCTTGAATTAAATGGGGATGGGGTCCCCAGGACTCCACAGGAGACAGTCCAAGGTTATACAATAGTTTTCCCTTAAGGAAATGTCTCCTTGATCCAGAAAACAATTCACCTCCTTCCTGAATGGGCTCGATCTATTAAAGAACACCAAAAAGTCTCCCCAACCCACCTTCTTAATAGAGCCCTGTTGATCCACTGTCCATTATCATTGGAGCTTAAAATTTTGAGCTCATTTAATATTTTCTGTACACACTCGCTCCAAGATGCCTCAAATGACCTAGATGCTACCGTCACAATGCACGTGGCATTGGTTATCTGGGAAGTTCCCAACACAGTAAATTGAGGACAAACACAAAATTATTTCAGACAGTCATCTGGAAGGAGAGAAGGGGACTGTCCTGTCTCTCAGACTTGGCACTGTAATTTGGCACCTGCACTACAAGCCCAGCTAAGTCACGCTGCCTTTGAAAGATGTCTAATGAAGTGACCAGGAATAGAACCAAAACCAGTTCTGCCCTCCTCTGCCTTGAATACCTCTCTGCAAAGAATAGCTAAAAATATTTTCAATGTGATAGTAACTTCTTTTCCCCCTAAGCACAAACATACAGCCTACAATAAATAAGCTACATGACTGTAATAATTCTTGCACTGCTGCTTACGGCAAACAAGGCATGTTTACACACATTGTCTTTCTCAATCCTCATAACAAACCCATGAGGACAGATACTTGACCCTTAATTTACAAAGTGGTTGCACAAGGTCATAAAACTATTGAAAAGTAAAACTTGGGTTGAAACCAACAGATTCTCCTTCTGATTCTTGTTTTTTACTGCTCTGCATTGCTTCCCAGCCTAACTTTGTAAGAATCTCCTTAAGAAAATCTGCTTAAGAATCTCCTTCAGAGTCAAGGGATAGAGCTATCTGCCATACCTCTGAGGATAGAGTTAACTAAAGGAGAGAAAAAAGTTGGCTGGATGTGAAAAAAAAAAAAAAAAAAACCTTCAAGGATGGAACAAGTTATATTTCTAGATGCTTAGGAGGATAATTTGCCTAAATGAGTGAATGATTCACTATGTGTTAGGTGCTAGGATTCAATAGAGATTAGATGCCGGCAAAGAGTTGCAAACTTGAAGGCCGATCAAAATAGAGTTAGTGGTCTAGGCACTCATTTTTGAGCATACATTTTGGGATTCTGTAGGATTTCATAGTTAAGATACTTTCATTGGATGGATCTTAGGACATAGGATTAGCCAAATCACAGTGGACTAGCCAGATTCAAAGGTGATAGGGATCTTATTATTTTCTTCTAATCTTATCTATGATATGCAACATAAAGCCAAACCTACAAATTTCCACTAAATACTAATTTAGAAATTTTCACTGCTTGAGATTGTTACAGTTCAGGAAACTGTATTCTGAACAGAAAAAAAATTGTGTAAAGTATGATATGCATGCAGAAAAGTGCATACGTTATAATTATACGACTCAGTTTTCATAAACCACACACTCTATAACCAGCACCAAGTCAAGAACACTATTAGCACTCAGTCCCCCTCATCTTTCCTTTAAATCAATCCTCTTCCCCCAAGGGTCACCTTTCTCCTAACTTCTAGATTTCATTCTTCCCTCTAAAATAAACAAACTAAACTTCTGTTAAAAAATTTTTCATTTTGAAGCACTCTTCATCTGTGTGAAAGAGTAGGAAAATCTCAAAAAGTTACAACTTACAATAGACCGCTATAATAACAATCTTGCTGGTGTAGTTGAAGGACTTAAGACCTATTTTCTAAGGCTTTGTAATCTTCATAAAGACCACAGGGGAGATTCAGACATGCCGTATTTGGAGGTAGTCAGGACTGACATCTGAATCTTCAGCTTTTTCTCAGAAAGAATGCTTTTGTAAGATGATAAGCAAGAGTAAATATTTTCAGACCATTTCAAGAAATGCTTTTGAAATCTCTCCTATACGAGGTTGGGTCAAGCTCTCCATTTCTATCCATTTTCATTCTTTCTGTTAAAATCTTGATCTATTGTTCAGCACAAGGATTATTCCCCTGTCAAGCCCAGAGCTACATACGTGTTGTTAGAGAAGTAGTTAGTATTCAAGGCACCAGGAGAAGCTCTTTCTAAATTAAATGAAATTTCAATGTGGTTATATAATACCAAATCAGATTGTCTGATTTTAACAGAGATTTGGTTAAACTCAATTTTATATGTAATTTTCTATTTGTAGAAACTAATAGAAGGAAATTGTAATAGACATGAAAGAGAACAGGAATCTTATAGAGTTTGTCATATTCTGTTATGTATTAAAATGATAACACTGATTTCATGGTCCACTATTTCATTAAATTTCCTGCTGTCATTAACGCTTTTATAATTAAAATAGCCTTACATTTAATTCAGAACTTACTACATATTTACAACTTTCCCTAACACTTGGCAATCAGATTTTAGAGGGTTTTCCCCTTAAAGGGATGTGATTAACCTTTGCACTAGAGCCTGTATTTGATTTTGGCAGACTAAAGAAACAGGAAAGACGAGCTTATTCGATGGGAATTTTGCATAAAGTATTTCCTAGTAGGTAGGATTACATATTAAATAAGGTTTAGTATGTTCTAAGGATTTTCTTTTAAATTACTAGTCTGTTGGGGGCTATCTTTTCATGGGATGTAGCACTGACTCCCAACCTTTTGAAGGAGGCATCTTAATGTATGTGTCTGTGTGTATTAATAAACATACTATATATAAACATATATATATATATATATGTGTATATGTTTCCCCTCTCTACTCACCTATGGTATTTCTTTTATTATAAATGTCTGTGTGTCTATATATTTTATTTATATATATGTATTTGCACAGACATGCATATTCATATATACATATGCATTAAATATATGTATATGTACTTATATATCCATAATGTATATGCACTTGCATTATATATACATATTTATATGCATTCTATATACATACATACAAATACGTAGGGATGAAACAAAGGGCCTACCATGGATGCCTGCCACACACAGTGAGCAGCATTTGCAGAGCACTGAAATTGGGGTAGTCTCCACTTGAGTAGTGAACAGAAGTGAGCCACTCTTTGCCTGGGTGGAGATATTATCTCATCCCTCAAAGTAGCTTGCTGCAAACATAACCATGAGAGATGGCCAGAATAAAGAATGGTCAGGCCAGGGCCTTGAAATATTGGCATATCCAGCAAGAATACATATGGACCTTTAGGACTGGTGGCAGATCAGCTCTCTCAAAAGGTATATATGAATGTTCTTGGGTTTTATGTACTTGTATGCAGCAACTTTATTGAACTCTCATTCTGAATGGCTTTTCAATTGATTCTTTTGGATAAGATACAATCATTATTTCCTTCGTTTGTATTAAAAAAAAAAACTAATAAGTCAGTGTGGTTAAATAATATGATCAAGGTCACCTAGATAGTAAATTCTTCATCTGCAACTTAAATCCTGGTATTACAACTTCAAGTGCTTAATCTTTTCAAGATAAATTATGTGTCTGTTTTACCTGAAAGTTTATTTTTTGAAGTATAGTTGACACACAATTTTAAAAAATAGCATTTACATTACCATATAGTATTTCCATCATCTGTTTATAATATATCTCTGAACTTAGATACAAAGCTCTTTGAACAGATGCTGAGTTTACGCATCTTTGCAGCCCTGGTGTCTCATACAGTGCCTGGAACAGGGTACGATAGATACAAATGGATAGATGGATGGATGGATCAATGGATATATGACCATATCTTTGCTCTACATTTTCATTCTATCTAAGAACACTTCTTTCTTTGCCAAACACATTCCAAAGAAATTATCTGTCTAAATTTTATGGGGCCTCTGGGTGGCTCAGTCCATTAAGTGTCTGACTCTTGTTTTCTGTTCAGGTCGTGACCTCATAGTTCCTGAGATGGAGCCCCACGTCCGGTTCTGCACTGACAGTGCAGAGCCTGCTTGGGACCCTTTCTCTCTCTTTCCCACTGCCCCTACTCTGCTCATGCTCTCTCTCTCAAAATAAATAAATAAATATTTTTAAAAATAATAAATTTTATCAGATTATTTCTGGATAAACAGAAAGCACTAGCATGAATTTCTAAAGTGACCTGGCAAACATTCATTGATTTTTTTTTTATATTGGTGAAGAATATAATGGAGCTGATAGATATGGGCTCTCACATTTACACCTATTTAATAGAAAAAAAGCAAAGATGAAGCAAAGTTACCATATTGTAAGCACCATCATTCTTAGTTTTTATTTCCTGAATACCCACAGCATTTACATAAAATGAAGATCAAAAAGGCCTCTCAAAGAGTTGACAATTTGCCTTAGCCTAGTACCAATATGTACTGCCCAAGTGAGTTCTCAGAAATGTACATCTGATCATGTCACTCCTCTCTTTAAGGAGGAAACACACACACACACACACACACACACACACACACACACACCTTTCAGATGTTCCCCTTTGCCTTCAAGTTACAGTCAAATCATTTGGCAAGATATCAAAGACTCTATGATCTGCCTACTTTTCAAACTTTGCCACTCGGCATGACATTCCCCCGAAACCTAAGCTTCCACAATGTCAAAAGGATTGGAGTCTCCCATGCACGTCCAGGCCTCCAGGCCTTTGCATACCCTGCTTCTTCTGTCTGGAACATCTTTCACTGTGCCACTCCATGACCAATATTTAGTCATCTTTCAAAACTCATTTCAAATTTCATATCACGTAGAAAGCTTTTCCTGAATAGTCTTCACAGTAAGCTAACCACACTCTTTTTTATGGTCTCCACTGAATTCTAATCATACTTTATTCAGGGCACCCCTAATACCTTGCTGCAATGACTAATTTGTAAATGTGTGCATTCCTACTGTGTCTAATTCATCGTTTCATCTCTAGAGTTTAGCATAGGACCTGGCATATGGTAGGTACATGTTCCTCTTAGCTTCTCTTCCCTGCCCTACCCTTCCCTTCATGGCCAAAATCTTATTACCAATAAAGGTATTCATGAGCTTTCAACGCTGAGGCCCACCTCCTATGAAAATAAGTGAAGAATTAGCATCCTAAAAAGGCTCAATGTGTTCAGTTAATGTTCTTCAGCAACCAAGAAGTCTAAAGAAAAAGACATTATAGATCTACATGGGAACATAGATCCTAGGGGTATGAGTGAAACAGGGATCCACATCTATCACAGAACTGCACCAGTGATTGCCCAACAGCATAGCCAGCCTTGGGGGCTGGTCTGCTGTACTTCCAAATAACCCCTGGAGTAGGAGGGGTTGATGGGTCAGCTGAGACCCTCTCCCGAAATTGCCAACATTCCAGAAGGACCATCCCAGTTCCTCAGCTCTCTGAGGAATTGGCTGGGGACTTCTGCTTTGCCCAAAAGCACTTCCTTCACTGCCTCATGGGAGTTTCTGTGAGTACTCCCCAGTAAATTTCCTGCATGAAAATCTCCATCTCAAGCTCTATTTCCTGAAGAGCCCACCATAAAACACAGATCTTATCATGTGATAGAATTTTACATGTGGAAATTCTCTCTACACATAAAGAATTTCTGTACACACAGAATTGTGCCCTATAGGAAGTACCCTATTTAAAATACATCTCTCATAACTTTGTGTTTTGAAATCTTTGGAACATTTTTAATTCTGTTATCTAAATGCTTCTGGGAGTGATATCTGGACCTATTAGCTAAAATGACCAAATGAAGGAAAAAATAGACCTTATGTTTACAAACATTTTGCTTCTTTTTGTTTGCTAACAGTATAACTCCCAATCACAAACTTAATTCAACATGAATGAGAGAGCATTAATAAATGAACTGACATATTTAGTACCAAAAAAAAAAAAAAACCTTGGGAGTTTTTTTGTTCGCTTATGCACTTCTATTGCAAAGTAAATATGCAATGTTTAATCCTGGCTTCTTTTTCAGATATTGCAAATAGCATATGCACTCCCATTATTACCTTCATGTGCTCCAAGAATAGAATCTGCTCTCATCTCTTCCTTTTATTTTAGACACAAGGAAACTAAGGAAGAAAGGAACAGAGCCAAAATGATGATGTTTCACCAACAGGACTTTCTGTCCATGATTGTCACACCTCCAGGTGAATTGAAATAACCTGCTGATTTTAATGAATATGCATGCTCTTTTTAAGTAACTAATAAAGCTATCTTTCCTTTGGCATAAACGAGCTCTTAATTCAAATCGGCAAAATATCAAGGCCAGAAACACCGCGTTAACTTGTTGTCTGGCCTCAATATCGGACATGCCGAAAGGAAAACAGCCACCTCTGTAATGGTTTTATTAAATTGTAGTAATTAAGACAATTCCTGACGAAGGTATATACTCCACGACACAGCTAACTCAGAGCAAAACCGTGAGGTGGGCAAACTGGTTTTGGAACCCTCCGCTGCCTTTTTTAAAAATCATCCCCTCTATTTTAGAATCTTCCTTCTAGAATCTTCATTCTCCCAAAGGACCCAGTGCAGTTCTGCTTCTCTGCCTTTCCTTTCTTCCTAGGAACATAAATCAGACATGGAAGCATGTCTGGAAGTCTGTAAGAAATTTCCAAATCATTGAAATATCTAAGAGGCTTTTTTATAAATTAGATGCAGGTATTAGATATTTTGATTCCTCCCCAGGTCTGGGGTGAGGCCCTGGAATCTGTATGCCTAACAAGTACCCCAGGGGCTTGGGATGATCAGCTAGATTTGGGAACCACCAATCTGAGAATTTCATTCTTATCAAGCATTTAAAACTCCATGGTTGGCCTTCACAAAAGATTTGCCTTTTTAAGAGCCTACTAGAGAAAGGCGATGCCTTACTCAAAGGAATGAATCAAAGCAAAAAGCGGAGAGATTATTGGGGGTAATCAGACAAGCTATGTCCAACTTACCAAATCAAACCCCACAGCAATCATCTGTTCCCTCTGCCCTTTGAAGCCCACTGAGGTTGTCCATGCCTGTCTCGTAATGTCTAAGAGAAAAGAAGAAAATAGCTGCCTCTCCCCCACCCCCACCTTGCTCTTCCTCTCTCTATCCTCATCCTTTCTCTCTCATTTTAGAGATTTACGTTAGTCCTTTCATTTTTGGAAAAGGAAAAAAAAATCACCACAAGATGCTGTAATTTATAAGGGAATTCAAAGGACAAAATTGAGCTAAAGAGCTCAAAATTAAGCTGTATACAGAAGGACGGGCAACCTAAAATGGCCCAGTTACAAAGTACTGCCGAAGGAGGCGGCAGCCGCTTCCTAATGACTAACACCAGGCAAATGGCTCCCATGCTCTGAAATTGCATGTGTGCGTCCTAGCTGCCCACGCTCTGATGCAGACAAACAACACAAGTCTTGGTACCAGCGGTTAAAAATAAACTATGAGCTCTCAGAGGAAAAACGGTCTCTGCATTGAGGACACACTGTTGTACCTTCGGCAAAGAAGCTCAGTCCCTGGCACTGAGAACCACCTCAGTGGGCTCGGCTGGCCCAGCCCGGCCCTCCAACCTGCCCCCAAGATAAACTACAGCAGAGATAGCTTCCCCAGGACCCGGATAAGGGACGACAAAGGAGTCATATTGTCAAATTCCCTCTGTGGTTGTCATTTTTGCCTCGAGATTTGAGGGAGACACAAAGCCAGCCCTGACGGGGGCTGGGAATCAAGCACCTCTAAGTTTCTTGCATTCAACATGCAGGTTCAGTAAAAGTCCCCACAACTTTTCGAAGATTTTTTTTGTCTCCGTCTTGAGCTCATGGGTAGTTTAAGGGAAGATTTATCCAAGGGCTTGCTGCATTACACCTACCTCATTAATATATTGCATTGAAAGACGTGTTTAATACCCAAGAATCCTGCTGATCCTCTTTATTAAGCTCTTTAAAGGAACTCTTTAAACAGTGAACTGGCGGAATATTACAGTTTTCATTTAAGCTCAAGATTCATTTTACTACCAGGGTGCTTGCGATCAAGGTTAGATGATCCCTGAAGGCATTTACACACAGGGTCTGTAATCTATACCTTATGCTGAACTTTTCCAAAGAGAGAGAAAAGGGAAGCATCTGTAGGGAGAGAAAAGCAGCTGAGCTGTCCTCCCTCTGTCCTCAACCACACTCAGTGTTCATACAGGATAGAAATCAAAGTGGCAAATATTTATGAAGTTCCTTTTATATGGTAAATGTTCTTCTAACTCATGTAAACTCACAATAATGACGTGGGAACTCTGTTTTACAGATGAGGAAAATTGGGGCAACGAGCTTGCCCAAATAACTTGCCCAGGAGCCACGAAAATCCATGATGTGGTCATTGAGGATACTGCCAAATCATGAAATCTCTCCCCCACACCACTTCCAGCCCCAGAAGACTGCTTAGCCTGACGTCAGTAGGCTCACCTTTCTTATTGAACCTCCCCATCTTGCCCTGTGTTCCCTCAGCCATCTTGAAGGCAGGCACAATCTAAAGGGGGCGTTAGCACATTATAACAGAAAGAACTTTCCTTGGCTTCAGAAGAAACTGCTCCTTTCCTGACTCGATTACTTTTTCCTGAATCATCCTGGGCAACTCCGAGCCTCCATATTCTCATTTTCAATGGGGATTGTTACGAAGCTCAGAGGAGATAACATATCCGAAAAGCAAACTGTAAATTGTAAAATGTTGACAAACATTAGTCATAATTATTAGTAAAATGTGAGATGTGTTCCCTAGCAATAAAAGAAAACACTACTAGTTCTGACACAGTCAATATATTTGGTGGAAAAGCAGGGTTATGTTGACAGTTGAATAAGGCAATAAAAAAGACTAGGGCATAAATATATTTCTAGGACCCAGAGCCAGTAAGATTGAAAGCAGGTTATGAATAAATCTTTGCGATCATCTTAAGTTCCATCTGTATAATACTTTACGATTTATACAGCTCTTTGGTGATGGTGTTTATTATATAAAGTTATGTAATATAGGCAGGGTATTATTGTCCAATGGAGCATGTGAGCCAGGAAAATAATTGCTCTGGGCAGACATGTCCAGATAAACATTCACTGCAGTGGCCTAATTACAGATCCTCAGGGAAGCCTGAGCCCTTAGAGTAACCTGACTGACTTCCTGAAATATTATGAGGAAATGAGAGAACTGAAGGATTCTTAGGAGTATTTGCCCATCCTCACTCCAAGCTCTCACTTTCAGATGGTTTTGTTTGTTTGTTTGTTTGTTTGTTTGTTTTTGTGACAGGGTGGTCCTCTAGGAACTGTATGTGTACTAATTCTTGTTTTCTGTGTAGCTCAGGAGTCATTAGGCTGAAGATAAAGGTATGGCAAGTTCACACCTGGTTTCCAAGGACACTTGATACGTAGGCTTCAGGATATTTGCACAGGAGAAGGGATTTCATTGAAGGCTTCTAGAAAAAGAAGATTCATCCCTTGATGGGAGGATCATATATTTTAGAGGGCAAAGCTCAGGTCTGCTTCCTGAGCCTCTCAAGGACCTCTAAGGCTTGGAGAGAATAAGAACCAGGATTGCAAATGTATCATTTAGGGTGTTTTCAGCTGCAAATAATAGGACACCCAACTAAAAGGTGTGGTTTAAACAATCCAGATGTTTAAAATCTCACATAATAATTAAATATGTTTGGTACATAATGGGCTGTAGAAGCGTTAGCTGCTCTTATTGCTGGTAGTAATAATAACTACCACAATCCTTGTAACAAGAAGGCAGGGAAGTTCCAAGGTCAGTGCAATAGTTCAGGGGCCCAGGTACTTTTCTTCTGTGTGCTCTGGCAATCACAATGCGACATTGATATCTCCCCTTCAGGACCCAAAAAGGCTGCAGTGGCTCCAGAGATCACATGAAGACACATCATATTCAGAAAACTAAAAAAGGGATACTTCTACTTTTCTACGAAGAGAAGTATTTCGCCAAAACCCTTACAGACATCTCTTTGGGTTTCACTAGTCAATAGTGAGTCACTTGCCTATGTATTAGTTGTTAGGAGGCTGGAAAAAGAGTAACTGGCATTTTAGCACTAGAAGTGCTTGCCCAATAAGGCAAGGAAAAGGGTGGCTCCTGGGAGGACAAACAATTGTGTCACCACTCTTATTATTAGGCTAGTTCTCCCTCAAGACACTGCTCAGAAAGAATGGAGAGCTATCAGTCCCATAACACTGGGCCTTTCTCTGGAAGTAAGGAATTCCTAAGTGAGAAAAAAAATGCTATTAGACAGCTTGAGGTTGGCATAAGAAGCTTTTATATTTTGGAGTCAGTCTTTTCCTTTCTGTCTTTGTTAGGAAAAGGCATTAGGAGCCTCAATAAGGGGGTGTCACCTACTCCTTTAGCAAGAAATCAGCATAATGAGAAGGAGGCCTCCTTGGGAAATGGCAACTTCTGTGATGGAATTTTCTAGAAACAGAGCAGACCACTTGCAGCTCAGCATCTACTGGAGCCTGCCCCATGGACATCCATGAGGCCAGGGTAGGGCAGCCAGACTCCAGGGAAGAGGAGCTCAGCAGGAAGTCACTGTCACTGGAGGACAGGGAATGGTCAACATCCAGCAGCTGTGTGAAGGGACCTTATGAAAAGAGAGGCTAATACCATTGCCTTTGATGCCCTCTTGCCTGGGAAGCTCTAATGTTTAGAAGGGCCGACAGTATATGAAAGAGATAAAAAAAAAAAAAACAAAACATCAGTCTCTAGGAGAAAATGTGGAAATGATGGGATATAGAGGCCATCTAGTTCAGACAGGTTATTTTGAGGAAACAGACATTGGGGGTTGGATTCTTATGGCTCCAAAGTCAAATGCCATTCTAGTGTATTTGTCCCAATACTCACCCTTTAGGGGGGTTTATTAGGGATTTGCCTACATGCAGATGGAGCATACTGACAGGGAATCTGGACCCTGGGTGACCCAGGCAAGCAGTCAACTGGATGTTAGCCACAGGGCCAACTATCAGAAGGTAGGAGGGCTCAGTCACCAAGCTGGCAGGCATCAGAGAACAGGGCCCCTGGTTAAGAACTGATATCAGACGGATTATACCTCAAATCTTCCTTACCATTTATAGGAACTCTGGTTGATTATTTAGCCTATCTAAGGCTCAGTATCCTTCCATACATACAAAAAGAGATTGATGATGACACCTTCTTAGAGGGTTCATGTGAGGATCAAACAAATTAATATGTGTGCATTTCTTAGAACAGTAACTTGCATATATAAATATTAGTGACTCTATTATTGGAGAGCACGTGAAGAACAGGTCTATATCCAGTCTGAAATCAAACAGTGAGTAACTACCTTGATTGTGGTAAGAATTCAGTGCAAATGGGGAGGAGCTGACAAAGGGAATTTGGGGGTATGACATTTTTTACCCAGGATATAAATTATTTTTTATTGCATTTCCTGGGCTCTCATAAGGCTACTTCCCTATGTTGGGAATGAAGGTCAAACCTCTCTGCAACAAGATGGAACATCTCTGAGCTGTGCAAAGAATAGGCTAGGTCATTTGCAGTGTTAATCACAACTCCTGACAACATGAACACAGCCAAAGCACGTGTGCTATTTAAACTCCCTCATGTTACCTCGAAGGACCACACCTACATAATGTCAGTGTGCACATGGTGATGAGGACAACATGAATATCTTTGCAACCCGAGAATACCTGAATGATTAGGCCTCCCAGAGAAAGAATGAAGCTCATGAACTGTGAATGGCTTGGGATCCTAGGTGATTCTGGATCCTAGATACCTTGTCATGCCCTCAGCCTCAGGAGTTCATGGAGTTGACTAGTATAATGAGTCAGCATTTTACTACCTCTCCTTGTGCCTCTTCTATGGCTACAAACTACCTATGTCATCTGGTTCCCTTTAACTCATCACTTGGGTTTGTTCATGACTTCTGCTTACTCCACAATTTGTTTTTCATGATCTTTCATAGCCCTTCTGCTCTGTGGCTTAGCTGCCTTCATTCTCTACGTTTCTTTTCAGAAATTCTGACTTGTCCAGTTTAATCCCCATTGTTCTAGTGAACAAAGCTGTTGCTCTGAATGACAACATGGATGACCTCACGGTTTATGGATTGTCCTTGGACCGATGTCCACATCTGCTCTAATCAGCTATTGCTAAGAAGACGAGGTCACAGTGTTGCCAACAGGAACATAGTTTCTTAAAGCACTGCCTAGAACCTTTCTTCAGCAAAGAAAGAAGTGGCCCTTATAAAAGGACCAGAGACTTTGCAGGCATTCTGAAGTTTGGAACTCCACAGCAGGGATCTCAAACTGTGAACTGAGTAGGAAAAAAAATAATCTAGAACCTTCAAACTCAAAAAAGTTTTGAGTTTTAATAAAGAAAGACTCTGGTACTTGTATGGCCATGAAAGGACAGTCAGAGGGCCAGGAACACAATCACCAGAGAATAACCAAGTCAAGTCACCTAGGATACTTAGGAGGGAGAAAAGCCATACTTTGGTACCAACTTTATGTTATAATAAAGACCTTTGGTGGCTCAATATAGCATGCTGATACTTCTATTGTGATGGTAAATGCTATAGTTATAATTTAGAAAATTATTATTATTGAGTCATTTGGGTTTTTCATACATTAAAAGTTTTTTCATTTTTCATGCTTTAAGAGTCATTGTGAAAATTACCGCCTGTTTTACTAATGCTAAGGGATGAGCCAATGTAAGGCGGCGGGGGGGCGGGGGGGTACATGCCCAGTGTGAGAGCCACAGAGAAGTGAATCTCAGGACCTGAGTCTCTCGCCCTAGATTTTGTTGTAAGGAACTCCAATCTGTTCTGGTTTTTGTTTTACACAGAGAAAAGTAGCCTAAGGAGGGATGATAGCTAAGTGTAGTGTGGTATCCTGGATAGGATCCTGTAATGGAAACAGGCATTAGAGAAAAACTAAATAAATCTGACCAAATCATGGACTTTAGTTCATAATGTATCAATATTGGTTCTTTAATTATAACAAATGTACCATATTAATGTAAGATGTTAATAATAGGGGAAACCTGTTGTGGAGGTGGGAAGGAGAGGCACATGGGAACTCCCGTACTGGCTTCTCCATTTTCCTGCAATTCCAAAACTATTCTAAAAACTAAAGCCAAAAAAAAAAAAAAAAAAATCACTCCAATACATAATTTAGACACTTATCCAGTCCACTTGAATGGCAAGTTATTTGGAACACTGCAAATAACCCATACTCCTGCATAAGAATAAAAAATGAATTATGCCACTGGAAGAAGCTCATTAGAGAGAATGTTAAAATCGTCATTTGTTGGTCCACCATTTGACCTTGTCAGAAATTGCATATCCAAACTGTCATTCTTTACTCTCCAAAATGCAACTTTAAATTCCTAGCAGAAAAACTTACCCGGAAGAAGCAGCATGCTGTGGTTCTAATGCTAGGACTCTGAGCCTCAAATCTTCACATGATGGGATACTTGACTTAAAAAAATGAGAGTCGAAAAGTGCCAAACAGGTAGTACTTGACAGAGGGCTGGAACAGAACAGTGAGTTCCTCATAATGAGAAAGCTTCTAACAGGAGCCATTTCAGACATAATCAGCTCAGGAAAGAAA
Organism: Panthera uncia; assembly: GCF_023721935.1. NCBI lineage: Eukaryota > Metazoa > Chordata > Mammalia > Carnivora > Felidae > Panthera > Panthera uncia. The sequence continues at coordinate 32,993,239 of NC_064812.1, forward strand.
CTCAGCAGAACAGAATGAACGTTCTAATTCAATTTATATTATTATATTGATGATGCATTTGTATGGCGCTTCTTTCGCCAAGGCTGTCACGCACATTAGGCTAAGTTCTGCACAACAAAATTCGGAATATTGAAAAGGAGAGCTGCACTGTAAAATTCCTCACCTTCAAAAGTCTTTAAGGAAATGCACAAAACCCCATTTGGGGGGTAAATATGACTTAGGAATTACAGCTGCCTTGGGAGAGACATTTGTCCAGATTTTACTTTTCCTTTTTTTTTCAACTGGTTCTCGAAAGGGAACCGCCACTCTGGTTTCCCAGTCTAGGTGGCCAAGGATGGAAAAGTAGAAGCTGGGTTTGCTGTTGGCCATGCAGGAGAGCCTCTTGCAGAAGTTGCGGGTGGTGAGGAACTGATAGAAGCAGCTCCTTCAGAGTCCTCTTCTGCTGACCCACCAGGCTGTTTCTTTGGAGTAGGCCTTGCTGTCCCCATTGAGGTTATCACGATGACCAGAAACTCACTCCAACCCATCCAGGTAAAAGTGGTTTTTATTTAAAAAATAAAACAGACGATTTCATATATGTTCTAAAGGCCAGAAATAAAATATAGTCAGATCACACAGGGAGAGAAATAAATGGGAGGTTTGATAATGAGGTTACCCCTTCCATTCCTCAGCAGGCCCCCCAGTCTCAGCTCTGCTCCCCTCTGGCATCTGCCTCTGCCCCTGCTCCCTCTCTGCGGGCTGGCTTTCAGGGCTTATTCAGGGCATCTGTGTTCCCCCATAGTTCAGTCTGCAGGTGCCTTTGTCTTGTCACAGTGCCAACTCTGGATCTCACTCTGCGTGACCTTCAGTGTAGCCACTCATCGTCTGTTTCTGCCTTTCAGTGTCTCAATTCCAGATCTCCAGGAGGAATGCCTAGGACAGATGGGGTCCTGTGACATATAGTATGCCTACTAGTTCTTAAAAGGGAACTGCCACTCAAGTCTTCCAGGGGCTGAGGGTAAGAAGAAAGAGAGTGGGGTCTCTAAGAAAGGCATGTGAGAAGGGAGGAAGTGATTGACTTATCAATGCCTCTGTCTCCCCTTTAAAACTTAATTTATATTATTATACCAATAATTTGTATTCTTTATAGAGAAACAGAAAATTAAAATAAGCAAACATATTTTTTAAATACCTGTAATCCCAAACATGATGGCTGTAAACAATCTGGCACCTTCATAAGTTTTTAAATTCTGTGTTTATATGCTTGAATCCATACGCATGCTAATATTTTTAACAAAAACAGGATCATTTTAGATACCACTTTAAAATCTTCTTTACTTAAAAATATATGTGAATGTATTGGATATAAATCCATGTTCATGAATATAAATCAGTGACATTTTTTAAAAGATTTTGTTGTCAAGTAAAGTCTACACCCAGTATGGGGCTTGAACTCACAATCTTGAGATCAAGAGCCACACGTTCCACTGACCTAGCCAGCCACACCCCTAATGCAAATGTAATTTCTAACTGCTGCATAATATTCATTTTATAGACGTGCCTCAATTCAACCAGGCACCTCTTGTTGATTTTTAATTTGTTTCAGTTTATTTCTTGTTATTTATAAAAAAGACTCCAATCAACATCTTTATGTACATACATCTGTAGAATCTCCTGAAACTTTCCTTAATATAAAATAGTTCGGGGCGCCTGGGTGGCTCAGTCGGTTAAGCGTCTGACTTCGGCTCAGGTCATTATCTCACTGTTCGTGAGTTCGAGCCCTGCGTCAGGCTCTGTGCTGACAGCTCAGAGCCTGGAGCCTGCTTCACATTCTGTGTCTCCCTCTCTCTCTCTGCCCCTTCCCTGCTCATGCTGTGTCTCTCTCTGTCTCAAAAATAAATTAACATTAAAAAAAATTTTTTTAATATAAAATAGTTCAAGTGTATTTGCTTGGTTAGAAGGCATGAGACAAATGACCAGAGTACTTTGCACAAATGTGGATCGCATATACATTTCCATGGTACTATATCTCTACGATGTGTCAGTTTCTCCATATCCTGGATACTATCATTCTCTTTAAACTACCTCAGTTTCTCCTTAACTGGCTTATTTTCTCCTAATTTGCCATCCCTGTGGCAACTCAGGCTAAAGTCATATGGGTTATAGCTCCCTTTAGACCACATACTGCATCTGTGACTCTCCGCGACCAGATGTTTCATTTGAGAGAGCATTATTTTCAGTCTGACCTTTTTCTTCCTCACTGTCTCTGTAGCTTGCTAAAATATTTGTATTGAGCATCTGTTTTGCCTCTACCAGCTGGGATGAGTCCACAGTGTAGCTTTCCTTCTCTATTTAAAGCTATCAAATATACCATTACCAGGTTTAGCCCAAAGAGTTTACTGAATATTCGTCTTTGGTCAAATAATGCAGACATATCTGCTGAACGAAATTGACTGTGTAGTAAATTATCTGAGGGCCTTATACTGAATCAGGCTTTGCCATAATGGTTTCTACTTTTTGTTTAGGGAAACATTTATTCATTCACCTATCCATTTGTTTATTTGTTTACCCATCTATATACCAGGGAGTGTCCCTTGACTCTCCTGGATGAGATATTTTGATACAGTTATCCTTAGATAGAACTTTTAATATTAAGGAGTTTACCAACAAGGACAAATGAGAAAAGCAGGCATTCATGTAACAAATTTAGCCATTTGATCTATGACAAAGAATTTTAATGATTTTTTAAATAAAAACAAAGTGTTTATTGTAGGAATTTCCTCAAATATATGAAAGCAAAAAAAAAACAAACAAAAATCACCTGTAATTATATAACCCACAGGTAATCAACAGGAACAACACATTTATTTCTATTATTTGAATCTTTATCTTCAACATAATCCAAAATAATAGCCATGAAAGAACCACTTCCAAAAGGGGCTTCGGGATGCAAGTGAAAACATCTTTAAACTGGTTGTTTATATAAAATGAATGTTAATTAATCACTAGGAGGGAAGAACAGTGGACCTCTGAGCAGTGTTTAAAAGGAGACACAGAGGGAGAACATAGGGAGAAAGGAAAAGGAAAGAACATAAGAGAGCCAGGAGAACTGGAGAGGAAATAAACTGAGAAAATTACATACAAAAGAATGGAAATCACTGGTGGTTGATAAAAGCAAAGAGAAGAATATAGGAGAAGAGGAGACAAGGGGCCAGCGTCAGAGCAGATCTACTTGTTAATCAGGAGGCTTTTAAAGGTTGCAAGAGGTAACAACTCATTGTGAAGCAGGATGCACAAAAGGGACTGGGGATTATTTGGATACATACTGGGTAGGGTGTTTCTAGCAACTAAAGGAAAGACTGAACAAATCCATGCATGGTTAGGCTGTGCCTCACGAACTGTGGGAACCAGGGACTCACATACTACTAAAAATTTTTTAGTGCATCTCTTGTCTTTGCTTTTCTCTGTGTATCACATGTACCATATCTTGCTGGAGACCGTCTGGCACCATGTGATAGAAAACATAACTGCCAACAGTTGGCAAGCTTCCTACCCCAGGCCTCCCACAACCTGAAAGGGACTTAGTCTCGCTCTTCAATTCCAGGAAAATCTCAGGAATTACTTTGATTTGCCCACTTTGCATAATTTGTGCACACCTCAAGCAATCACCACTGGCAAGATAGGTGATATCGAGTAAGAACATGGTGACTCCCTCCCGCATGTTTAGAGTGAAAGAAAAAGTAGTTCCGAGACTGAGACTGTTTCCAGAAGGCCCTGGACAGACAAACTACAGATGTTCACTACTGATCTCAAAGCAGCATGATTCCAAACCATTTGGAAGAAATTTGAGCAATAACAACAGATCATTTCAGCTTCCTGTCTCCCTAGAAAGTATAAAACAGGGGCGCCTGGGTGGCTCAGTCGGTTGAGCGTCCGACTTCAGCTCAGGTCACGATCTTGCGGTCTGTGAGTTCGAGCCCCGCGTCAGGCTCTGGGATGGCCCAGAGCCTGGAGCCTGCTTCCGATTCTGTGTCTCCCTCTCTCTCTGCCCCTCCCCCATTCATGCTCTGTCTCTCTCTGTCTCAAAGATAAATAAATGTTAAAAAAAAAAAACTAAAAAAAAAAAAAGTATAAAACAAGCAGACTTCTCCATGGGTCACTGTCTCCATCCTGCATGTTTGGTTTGGGGATTCCATTCAGTTCCTGGAGTATCTTCCACAATGATGGCACAGTCCCAAGGAGTATTGAGTACCCAGAAAGACAGATTCCTCTAAGGCCAATGTAAGCATTTTCTTATTCAAAAGTCTTTTACAAATCTCAGACTTTGAAAACTGAACCTCTAGTATTATAGTTTATGAGCAAGCCAGATTAGGAAAGGCCATCTATGAGGCATGGAGGAAAGGGAGAGGGCAGCACCTTTGTGGAGTAGAAACTCCCTTCTGTTGCACAGTTAATACCAAAGACCAACAGAGTTACTCACGGACAGATGGAAGAATGGGTAGGGAGTCAGGACGACATTGGAGAGAAGGGAACTGGCCTATGAGCTGGTCTTAACTCTGGAACAAGAAGCCCTGGCTTTTAGTGGAATGGTTGCAGAAGCATTTCATCTACTCTCAGAAAATACCATGCACTCAAACCTTTTTCGTTTTTCTCAATGTCAGACTAGTCACCTTGGTTTTCCCTTCATTTACCTAATATTCTTTCAGTGAATGAAGAGGGATTTTGCTTCAAGGATATTCCAACTGTGTCATCCAACTTTTAGAAGACAAATCATCATTCTAGTCCATCTGTCCTGCTGGATTATAAGTTTCATGAGAGCAAGGTACCCGTCATAGTTTTAGACCATTCTCTCTCCTTTCTTGAGACTCTTAGTGAAGTATGGCTAGTAGGGCTCAGTAAATATGTGCTAAATTGAATTGATAGATAATCATAAAATACTTGGGCCTAAAAATGATGCCTACAATTAAAGAAGGCTTATGACACATTCTGTAAATAAGGTTTTTGCTAATCCACCCTTTAATTTACCTTTTAAATCTTAGTCAATCCACGTCAACCCATATTTATTGAGTGGCCTACTTTGTACAACTCATTATGCTATGCACCCACTACATAGGTTCAGTAAAATTCTCACTACAGCTTTGAAAAGATGGATTCTCATAAAGAAAAGTTAGATTGCCATAGGAAAAAAAAAGAGGCAAGCTAAAACTTAACCACTATTTGCTCTCAAGCTGTGGGGGATGAAACTGACAGCTTCAGGCTGGCTATAGATCCCAGCCCCCTTAAGCAACCCTTGCGGCATCAAGAAACACAACAGGCTAAACCCAATATTTGGCTGCTGCTGCTGCTGCTGCTGCTGCTGTTGCTGTTTTAAGAACAAGCAGTATGAGTCAGAAGGGCCTTTTTTTTTTACTCCAGTGTGTTCTCCAGAGAAGGGCATGGAGAGTTACTCCATTTGAAGAGTCACAATTAACGTGGAACCATTGCCATATGTTAACTAGATTATTCAGGAACCATTTTGCAGACCACTTAAAACTCCAATGTGCTTAATTGCACATTTGGACAGTTAACAGCATGGTCTAGTTTTGTGTGTGTGTGTGTGTGTGTGTGTGTGTGTGTGTGTGTGTGAGTCCCTTTTTGTGAGTTTAAGTGTTCTTTCTTCATCTGGCAAAAGCAAGCTCTATTTTGTTTTGTTTTGTCTTTAACTCAGTGTCATATGTGTTGCCCAAGAGGGGATCCTTTCCCTTAGCTCCAGATGTGATACTCCCAAGGTTGAAAAAACTTCAGGGAAAAGGTAGCAAAGCCAATCCAAACAATAAAGCCTAAACTTCCCAGGTCATCCACCTCCAGAAATGCCATGAGATTGAATTTTTGCTTCTTAGTCATCCTGGAAATAAGTAGGTATGACACAAGCTATGACATTAAAAGGGAAGATACAATAGTCAATAGACCTGTCACATGTCTTTCATCAGCCGTGACAGTCATGGGACCTGAGGGACAGTAAACAGAACTGTCAGTCTGACCACATCTCACTTCTAGATTATGCTACTCTCTCCCATGAAGGCCTGGCCTCTCTTTGTCTTGATTATATACAAAGTAACTAACAATTCTTACAATTCTCCTCCCCACTGGTGTTCGATGTGCAAAGGTGATTATTTTCTCCTATCCTTCCATCAGTAAATACAAAGAATATCAAATACAAGTTAGAAGTTGAGATTTACACAAGTATATGCAAATGTATTATATGTACATATACACATTATTTACACATGTATATATGTATGTATTACATATATGGGTAATGCGTATGTGTACATGTGTGTATGTAAATGTATATAAATGTTTTTTGATTAGACTGTGGACTGATAGAAGCCCCTGTATAGGTCCTTGACTACTGTGATGCTTTATTCCTTCACACTATTCCTTTGTTTTTTCTCTCCACTTTCTTCCTTGTTCTCTAGCTCTCTAAGTTCTACTTATGCTAGCTGACTAAACATGAACCACTCAAGATATAGCCCTCCTCAGGGACTTAAACACGTGCTTCTTTTTGACTGGAATGCCCTCCTTCCCACTCCCTGCCACTAACCTTTGTTTATTTACTATTCTCTTCATCATTGCTTCATACTATTTCTTCAAGAAGCTTCCTCTGCATCCCTCAAACTCTATTTGTTTTGGTCGGTGAATTTCTTTTTACATGCTTTCCTCAGATGTCTATTGAACTTAGGAATGAGACACTCAAAAGCTTTAGTAAGCTTGAATACATGGTAGTGGGCTTTACCATAGAGTGATCTGACTGAACCATTTTATGGCCAATCCCAGATGTTAGCATCCTTAAGTAATCTGTCCGGACTAATGAGGTTCCCCAGAGAACATCCTTCCAGGCTCCCGCCTAAAAGGTAAAGGCCTGGCTGCCAACATTCTGGAAGCCATACAGACCAAGACAAACGGGAGTCTCAACATTTGATATGTAAATATTTACTCGATCCTTCTGTTTTCAGTAAGCACCTGTATTTGTTTCCTATTGCTGGTCTAACAAATGGCCACATACTAAGTAGCTTAACAGAATACGAAATGATTATCTTACAGTTCTAGAGTTCAGAATCTGAAAGTGTTCCACTGGAATAAAATCAAGTTGTCAGCAGGGCTGGGTTTATTTTTGGAGCCTCTAGGGAGAATCCATTTCCAAATCTGCCCTTTCTGGCTTCTAGAGGCTGCCCATACTCTTTGGCTCTTGCTCTCTTCCTGCATCTTCAAAGCCAACAACAGCAGTCAAGTCCTACTTATACTGCTTCCTTCTGATCCTTCCTCTTCTGCTTCCCTCTTTCACTTACAAGGATGCTGGATTACATTGTGTCTGCCCATCTCAACCAGAAACCTTCCCATCTCAAGGTCCACTGATTAGCGGCCATAATTACCTTTTGCTGCATAACCTAAAATATTCATAGGTTCTGGAGATTAGAATGTAGTCACTTTTGGTGGCCATTATTTTGCCTATCATGTCATCTCACTGCTCAGTTGTGCCTAGGGTGTCAACAAGTACGGAGACCCTTGGTTTCACCCTCTTCACAAACTAAATCTCCTGTTTTCTCTGTGATAGGATGTAGAAGAGTGGCAATTAATGACTAGAGAGACAGGGGAATCCATTCTGAAGGTCTAAGTACAGGACTTCTTAAAGAGAATTTCTATGAATCTGCCTGTTTTTTATCTCTACCTTCACTGTCCACCCCCTACTTCCATAAATACCTAATATATATACCAGACACACCAATTCTTGAGACTTTGGAAGGTGTCTGGATTATACCAGTACCTTGGGTTGCTTCTTGGCTTTCTCCACTGCCAGGTTAGGATAAAGCTTTCTCAGGTGTCTTTAAGTCAACTGCCACTCATATGTTTTCTTTCTAGCTTCCTAAATTTCATTACTCTTCTCTTTTCTTCTGTTCTGTTTGTCCTTATGGGTTTATGCCTTTATGGTAGATTGATTTTATAAATATCTCTAATTTTCCCCCTCCTTATATTCATGCTCCTTGCAATGTAAATTTGCAACTTCTCCAATTGAGAGACGGAGCCAGTTTTCCCACCCCTTAAATCTAGACAGGACTTGTGACTTGCTTAGGCCAACAGAATGAAGCGGAAGTGACAATGTGCTATTCTACACGTAGACCTCAGGAGAATTCACACATTTCCACTCAGTTTCTTGGGGTCCCTCATTTTCCACATGAACAAGCCCAATCTGGCCTGATGAAGGATGGTAGCCTGAGTTGGCCCAGAGGTTCTAGTGAAGACCATAGAGATGGGAGAGTGCAGCCAAGATGAGTAAAGCTGAACTTGACTTGCAGCTGACCGAGGGAGTCCTGCTGAGACCATATAAATCAGCCATTTGAGCCCAGGTCACAGTGCTGACCACAGAATCATGAGTTAAATAAATGGTTGTTGTTTTAAGTCACTACACTTTGTGGTATTTGGTTATGTTGCAAAAGCTAACTCATATAGCCTTTAAAATTCCATTTATTGTTATTAAGTGGGAATTTAGGGACTGAAATTTAGATGTCTATGTTCAATTCTCCCTCTATCTTTACCTGGGATTCTTGATTGATTGCTTTCTCAGTATGGGATCTGTTCAGTAGAGAACCATAGAGCTCTACACAGATATCACACTAAAATTTAGTTCCTAAAATGAATCTATTTATTTTTTCATTCATTCACCTGATTTTGATAAAACAATAACTTTGTCCAATGCACAGCTGACAAAGTTTTTGGTCTATGATGATTCCTGTTGGTCAAAGAAGCAGTCACCATGATGATCCTTAGTACTTCATGTAAAACATATTTTTATATTTAATTCCTGCAAAGAGAAACTATATAGCTCTCTTTATCTTACCCTCCCAGAGTACTCTCTCATGATACTCTTAAATAGGAAGTCCTTTAGGACCTTCAGTCACAGTTTAGTATAGAAAATAATTTTGAAATGTGGTTAGTTAACAACACATTAAAATCAATTCTACTGACATTTTTTTTCTGCTAATTTTATGTCAACAGCCCATTTAAAGTTGGGTATAAATAGCCCATCTAAAATGGAGTAAAGTTCTAAACCAGCAATACATAGTCAACAGCCCAATGTTTCAAATCAAAATAGTATTAAGACCTAAATATCTTCATTTCTATTTCCTAATATGTACAATGCCTTGTTTCGTTGGCAATCATCAATTGAATTTATTTTTATCAGCTCTTTATAATCTGCATAGTTATTTATTTTTCAAGTTTGATCACAAAAGAAATTATTTAAAATATTGTAGTGTGAGTCATTCAATGGAACAAGCCTTTCATATATTTGAAGGAAGATTGCCATGTCTTTGGCTCTGATTGTCAAACTAAAGCAGGATATAGCTCTAACCAATACAATAATTATTGTATCCCATCCTAATTATGAGACCAGGAATATAATCATCATTACACAAAAACTTTTAATAATTTTTCTCAACACAGCTTTTGTTAACTCAGTTATAATTAAACATGCATATTTTAGCCCCAAATCCAGTTATAATAGATGATTCACAGCCTTTGTGGGCAACATAAAGGATTTCTGGGAAACATATAGCAAACAATGAGTAAAAGGATACAATCATTTTATGACCTTGGTTACTAATGGACCTGGTGTTTCTCACCAAAGATCATTATAATTTCCTAGATACAATAAAATGCCATTATCTTGGAGGTAGCAACTTTACAGAACATATGGAAGATACATAATATGGAAAACAGGGAAAACCCAAGTCCCAATAAGAGTGCATGTTAAACAATGGTAAAGATAGGATATGATAACAGCCCAAAGAAGAAACTGATGAATAGTCATAAAAGCTAGTATTTTTGAGAGCTTACCATTTTACATCCTCTCAACAATCCTGTGAGATAGTTATTATAATCCTCATTTTATAGGTAAGGCAACTGAGAAACAAAGAGGTTATATAACTTTCTTAATATTATATAGCCAGAAGGAGATAGAGTTGGGACTCGTATCCAGGCATTCTGCTTCCAGAACTCTTAACCACTACATACATTGATGAAGATTCCACTCCAAAATGAAGCCATATGCACATTGCTTTCCATGGAATTCGACCTTCTCAAATCTAGCTTCCACTGTTAGCTCTAAAAATGCCCTGACATGAAGATGACCATACTGGCATGAGAGGGTGTGTATGTGAAATTATATCTTCTTTAAAAAATTCTTTGTCTTGCCGTTTCTATTCAAGTCTACTTTCTGGAGGCTGCTTTTCACCTTTTACTTTTATCTGACTTTATTTTCATAAAATATCAATGTCAGTGGCCTATTTAACTAAGTACTGAAAGAGTGATATGTTTTCATGATTATTGCAGTAGTCATAATCCCTTTTATGTTGTACAGGTGTGTAATCAATGCACCTTTTAAATTCTATGGAGTGTGGTCCTCCTTCTAATTGCAGTAAATTGGGTGCACTAATCACTTTGAGTTGTTGGCCAACATATTTACAGATTTCTACCAGGTGTTCTACCAGAAGATAATTGCTTAACAGTACAGAGTATTTCAACAGTGTTGATTGTAAAACAAATGCAATGGTAACTTCAGATGCTGGTGTTATAGTTCATTCACTCATTCATTCATTTACTCATTCAAAAGAAATCATTATGCATCATGTCTGTGCCAGTCATTGAACTACACATTGGGAAAATAAAATAAAAGGCATAAAATACACTCCCTGCCTCCAAGAGTCTCACAATGTAGTGAATATTATAATGAAATAAGCTATTTTATAAGCCATGAGAAAAAAAAGACATATAAAATTTTCCACAGGAGCACAAAGGAGTAGATGACTAACTGCTTTGGAGCGATGAAGTCAGAGTCAAAAAGGAGATAATGACACTTGAGCTAAATCTAGAAGAATATGTAGGAATTCGCCAGTTGTAGGGAATGGTGAAGGTCCTGAAAACATCAGCACATTTTATGTGGTTGACACACAGGGTACACATGAGAGAAGGGCTTGGAATGAGGCTGTGTTGGTAGAATAGATTCAAATTGTGAATGTATTTTATTTTAGGGGGAAAAGTTAAACTTTTATTCTCATTAACAGTAGAGAAGCATGAAAAAGTTTTAATCAGATAAAACACATATCACATGGTCTCATAATTTTCTGTGTATAAGACTGCCTCCCTCACTACACTTGTCACAAGAGCCTTCACTTCATAGGTGCTCTATAAAGTTAAGTGAATCTTGAATGATTGGGTTAATAAATTAACATTTTTTAAAAGATAACTTGGTCAGCCATGCAAACCATGGATTTGAGTGGGGGTCAGTTGGAAGACAAGGAGACCATCTGGAAAACTTGTATTTGTGCAGCTATAACATAACAAGAGACCAAGCAAAATCGTGTCAGTAAGAACCAAAATGTAAAGCCAGCAACCACTTTACCAATTGATCTTGTGAAAGTCTGTGAACAGGTGTGAAGAAAATCTAGTCTGGAATAATATGGTGCCAGTTATGCAGCTTATTGAGGGGAGGGCATTTACCCGTTCGGCCATCACCTGCTTGGATGCCCCATAATATTGTTTGGGGCTGATGCTGTCAAGTTTTTAATAAATTAAGTGATCCACACAGTCCCCCTTGAACTTAAAGCTATGTCTTTTGTCATGATCCACATTTTTGATCAAATACTTAGGTATAATCACATCACTTTGATATGAAGTCTATCTGAACAGTCAAAATTCAAACTATGTCTTTTCCTGGTCTGACAATGATGACTTACAACATCAGCAAAATTCTGTAGCAGCAATAGCAGCAATAATATTAGGCAAAAAGGCTTATAAATAAGAGAAAGCTGTGACAACATGTGGAGAAAGTAGATGAGCAGCTACAGTGAGGGCTCGGTGCACATTTAAGTACCATGCTTTATAGCTAGATCAGGAACCCTGATGGCCCAAAGAACTAAGGAATAAATGAAACTATTGCAAGGAAAGTGCTTAGAGAATATAATAGACCCATATTAAAAACCATTACGGAGGGGAAACCGCCCTCTTACTACAATGCTATTAGCACTATATATTTATAAAGATGAACAGCAATTGTTCCTTACCTGGTTCTTGGAGGCACCTCTTGAAACAAAAGCAGTACACACATTTAAAAAATAATACTAATGCTACTTTCAATCTCTAGAGTTCTTCCTGCGGACTTATTCTAGATTAAAACTTCTTGTCCCCAAACTCAAACTAGGAGTAAAAGCAACTCAAAGGGTCTCAGCATTATACCAATACCAGATATCTTGCCAATGACAGGACTTTCCTAAGAGTGAAAATAATCAAACATTATGAAGGGCATGTCTTTCTGTTTTAAGCACAAACGTGATTAATTCTCACATCACATACTCACAAACAAAAACACGATCAATATTAGACCACCGTGCTGAGACAGAGGCAAACAACATTTGAAAAAATCATCAAACTATGAATGGAAAGAAGAAACCAAGAAAAAAGAGCTGGTCTTGGTGGAAGATGAGTTTGGCCTTGGGCAATGCTGTTTTTGGAGGAAGGAAAATACTCGTATCTTGGTAAACTGTCTTACCTCATTCTCTATTCAGTTTTAGATAAGAGTTTAACAAAATACAGAATTGAAATTGAAATGCTTAACACCTATGAAAATATGTTTTTAGTTTGCATCTTGAGAAATTAAACAAGAGCACTGCAAAATAATTCCATTCAAAATTGCAACTTTTATAGAAGACTCTCATGACAGAAGTTTCCATTTCATTCCTTGGTCTTAAGGTCTACAGCTTGGTATTGCCCTAGTCAGAACCACTCTCCTGAAGATACACAGGAAACAAGACATCTTCGTATTTAAAACTTAAAACTCGCCAACCTAAATATGCACATGGTGACAATCATGACAGTTCCTTAAGTTGATGAATAAAAACAGGAGTATACATCTGTTCTAATTGGCATTTCTATCTCATCCGGCTCGTTTGTGGGGCCTGATGAGCTGTGGTTTGCCAACAGATTCACATACCAAGGGTTGGGCCAGGGAGACACCGAATAACCTTCCTCTCAAAGGAATCAGAAGCACATTCAATTTGAACAAAAGTTTAGAAATACATTAACAGATTTCCTTATAAAGACCTAGCAGAAAAGCATATTGTTTCTCATTGCTTATTAGCATCAAACCATAATGACGCCTTTAATGACTGTTTTGGTGAAAGGGTCACATTGATCAGCCCACGCGTTTGCTTGTTAATTTTTTGTTTTGCCAGTGAATCAGTTGATATGGAAATGTTCTTTCATTTAAGTAGCTATATCTCAACAGTGTACTTTTAAAAAATACCAAGTATTCACACATATCATCTCTCTCTCCCCCTTTCACACATGCACACACACATACACACACTTAAATGTTCTATGTGTCTGTGTATGTATGTGTGAGAAAGATTTATTTCTGAAATGAGGGTGTGACATTGGGTTACAGATATCAAACAAGTGGTGGGATATTTGGCTCTGGAGTCAAGGGGAGAGATTCAGTATGGAGACAGAGGTATGGGAGCCATCTGTATAGAATTAACAATTGAAGATGTGTCAGTGAGTAAAATCATAAATGGAAGAGAAAGTGCCTTGGTGAGTGCCATTATTCTAAATTTTATGTTACTTTCAAATAAACAAATTGAGTTAATAATGTAGTGAGCATTCATTTTTGTTTTTACTTGGAGGGGGTGAGGCTGTTCCTTTATTTTTGGTTTTGTCTGCCCAGTATCCAATCTCATTTGAGGATCGAGTGGGATAACACCTTCCGTTTCCTGGGTGGGCACACCTGCTGGCTCCAATCTGTGCCAGTAAAAGTCAGTCCAAAGGTTTGCTATCAGGAAAGAGCATCCGCTTTTAGCTGCGGCTGCTAAGCTGGAAGACTGTGTAAGTCTGAAGCTGTCGCTCAGTCCCATCTTTTCTGCCCCTTGGTGAAAGCTTGCCCTGGGATGATGTTAACACGGAGGGAAAAAGTTCAGAGAGGTGAAGAGATGGCTTCCTGGGGGCATCATTTGGTCTGTCAGATCAAGTTGTGGTCAAAGCTGAATGACCTCTGCACTTTCCCCTTGCAGATGAAAAAATTCTAATTAATACACGTACTTGTGGAAAGAGTCAGCATCAGAATAGGAGGAAAATAAATGTGCTCTCATAGATTCATAACTGTTTAAAGAACAAAACATCTTCTGTACAAAATGCAAGGTTTCCAGCCAGTTTTTATTGTATGGTTTTGTTTGTTTGCTTGCTTGAGTATACAAGCATTAGTCTTCCCAGATCAGAGCTATAAAGACACAAACATTCAGAATTGTGGAGAAGTAACAAAAGATGTCATCTTCCCAGAGAAGCAAAGGAAACAATGAATTGGTGATCTACTGTAATGGCCCCTCGTTTCTCAAAAGGACTCGCTCTCAGTGGCCTCCATCCAGCAAGCAAATAATCATGGTTAGTTAACTTCTCCCAAAATCTTTAAGACGTACTTAAAATAAATACGAAATTTTTTCCAATTATCAATTTCTCAATTAAGACATTTCTCCATTCTCAATCTATCAATCTACAGAATCTCTCAGGCAAAATTCATACACTACTTACAAAGTAAAGTAATGGATAAGAAATTTGAGCTTTTTTGGTACTTATATAGTAAATGTTCAGAAGAGAAACATCATCAGCTTAGTTTCACAGGCCCTGCTACCAATTTGGAATCTTTAAGAACCCAGAATAACAACTGCTGTCACGCAATGAGCCTTACTGTGTGCCAGGCACCATGCTAAGTGTTTTCATCCCCATACACTAAGGATATATGGGATATCCTCATTCCATTATACAAGTATGAAAAATGATTTGGATAAATTGAGTGACTTGCCTAGGTCATAGACCAGTGATATAAGCCATATCATCATGTGCTGCATCTCAGACTGACATTCATAACCACTCTGTTATTTGCCTCTAGTGAACACGTCTACCTGAGGGACTGTGAGATGACCATCTTTCCTACTGGGACTTGATTTGCAAGGCTTTCCCCAGGTCTTAGGCAAAAACAAACAAACAAACAAGCAAAGCAAAAACAAAAACCAAACAAAAAAACAAACAAAAAACAACAAAAGAAAAGCAGGAGAAACATGGGAAGAGAAATTTAGAATGCTTTCCAAGCCCTTAAATTATTGGAGCTTAAGACATTGCAAAAAGGGAGTGATGAGCTCCAAATTCATCCCCTAAAGTACAATGTCATATCTTTACTTTAGCATGTATCATATAGTTCAAGAATTAGTTATTCCCTTGTTTCCCACCCCCCCGCCGTAGGCTGTGAAGTCTTGGAAGATAGCCTGTACTCTATTCATCTCAGAATCCCTTGAACCTGACTAAAAAGCTCCCACAAAGAAGTTTAATATACCTTCATTGACTAAGTGAACATACCCTTAAGAGATCCCTCCGTAGCATCTGCATGGCAGATACCCCTCGAACAAGGGTGAGTCAGTGAAACTTTTCCTCACCATGAGGCCCCAAGAACAGACCTCTCAGGCAGTCAAAGCTATGATACCATGTGGTTTTGAGTAAGTTGACTTATCTGCTGCAATGCCAAATGAATCAATTTTTTTTAGATTAGAGAAAACCTGTTCACTGTAGGAAACAAAAATAAAAATGAAGAATTTTTAAACTACCCATAATCTTACTAACCAGAAATAGACACAGTTAACATTTCAGTGTTTTTCCTCACAATTTTTTCCATATATGCATACATACAATGATATATATGCTTATATAACTTATATTTTCTCCTGACATTATGAGCATTTTTAATATGTTTACAAAATAATTGGAAACAATTTTAGCAACTCCATTAATCTAACTTGTGGGTGCTTCAGAACACATTTAATCTCTCAGCAACAATAATAATCAACAAAATTTATTGGGTACCTACCTACATAGAGAGCACCAATGCTAAGCTCTGGAGTGATACGACAATGAATGCTGTAGATATGTGCCTGAAGCTTATAATTCCCCCTTGATGAACATTTTGGTTGTTAGTGATGTTTTACTACTTTAAGAAACACTATGATGGCTGTCTAAAAATCTTTTTAGAAGCTTTTTAATAATTGTAATCTAAGTCAGTAAGGAATATGTTTTTCACCAGAAGTACATACTTTCCTACATGTCTGTGTGAGTTTGTGTACGTACATGTGCAGGCATATACAAGCACATATGTAAATAAGATAATGGAATGAAACTTTTATAAAATAATATTAGTCCTTTCTATATACAATGTATTCTTATTTTTCTACCCTATAATAGTCTACTCTTTTAAAATTTCTTTTTCAAAATGACTGATCTTGACCCACAACAGTTTTTTACCCCACTAATGAGTAAGGATCTGCAGTGGAAAACACTGTCTTAGAGGGCAGTGAAGCATCATGGTTTCACTAGAGGACCTAATAAGGACTCTAGCACCAACCAAGCACAAAAGTCAGTTATTAGCTCCAGAGGAAGCATGGAGCTTCCTGAAAAAAAGCAAGACTCCAGAAAAATTTTTAAAAAGCTGCCGTTAGGAGAATTGTTACCATCAGCCAAAGAAGCCACCAGAGGCAATTGCTGTCTCTTGAAGCTGTCACAGAGAAGAGGATCAACTAAAGGGAGGAGCCCAAAGGGAGGAGTCCTTGCCAAGAAGAACGTGGCCGGGAGCCTTCACCATCAGGATCCTCCTCTGCTGAGAGAAACTGCCAAAAGCAGCTGAGGCATCCCTGACATGATTTGAGGTTAACAGGATAGTGGGATTTAAATGCTCAGAAACCTTTAGCTTTCTTCCTCTTTATAGACCTCGTCATCTTTGAAATTACGGCAATTGTTCAGTTTCTCAACACAGGGTCACCAGGAGGAAGAGTAACAATTCTCTGCCTGGAAATCCAATAGGGTTAGAGGCCCAGGAAGCCATCAAGATGCTGAGTTGTCAGCCTTTCGATTTCCTGTGGTGCAGAAAAGAGTGTAAATGGGCTGCAATTTACAATGAATGCAATGGTGAGCAGTGGGCCGATTTAACTAGTAGAAGAAGGTGCGGCAGCAGGTGGGGGAGGATTACAGGAGGAGATGGTGGGCTAAACATTTTAGGGAGAGCTAAATATTTTAGCCCTCTAAGCAAAATGATGGAGTATAGAGTTTCTAAAGTCAGAATGACCCAGAATGACCACCTGTCCTATTTTGCCTGGGACTGTCTTCATTTTAACACTGAAAGTCCTGCATCCCAGGAAACCCCTCAGTCTTGAGAACACTAGCACAGCTGGTCACCCTGAGTTTTACTCCAGTTAGTTTGCAGCTTACTGACCATGTGACCTATTTACTCAACATCTCTAATTTGCTCAGCATCTATGTGCTTCAGTTTCCTCATCTATAAAATGGAGGGAATAGTGCTTACCCATCACCAATCAAAGAGGATCATAAGTACTTTTTACTAGTTCTATTCTTACAGGGGCTTTCCTCAGAGCCTGCCTTAACCACAGCAATGCCTAAGATAAGGAGCAGAAAGCTGACTGAGGGGTACATCTTCAGGCGGTACGAGGTGCAGAGGGATTACGGTATTCCAGCGCTAGCACCCATGGCAGCCTTTTGCACTCCTGATAAGTTAGGAGTGAGTTGGGCAGCACAAAAATGCCTTGCAAGCCAAGCTTTCAAAAACAAGGGAAAGACAGAAGTTTGTGAAAAGAAGAGTAAGTTTATTATAATTTTATACACGTGTCCCGAAATCTGTGACAAATGAGCACACTACCCAGCTTGTTTTGCCTTAAACACAGAATAAAAATTGTGGATAACTTCATTAGACGTCACCTGTCAAATATAAAGAAAATCATCTCATTCCATGGGAGATATTACAGACAGTTCCCATTGTCTTGTTCATGGTGGAGGTAGCTTCTTGCCTGGCTTGGACTCGGAGAGCCAGCTATTTTTATCTGAATAGTTTCACTCTCAGATTCTTTTGCTCCAACGTTAATGGCCCTAGTTTTCATTACTGAGATAGGCCATGACCAAGCTTCTGCATGCTTGTATTTCTACTTCTTACCACAAATGTTTCTAAACCATGACTATAAAAATGATTCAAAATCAACTCAAACTTGCTAAGGTATTAAGAACATTCTCTCAAAGTCTTATGCCTCAACTTTTCAGAAGTATGGCTTGAGAAGGACCCTTCCAGGATAATATCAGAAGAAACCATGGCATCGATTTATGAAGGGTTAAGAGTGATGAAATGTAAGCCATTAAACAAAGACTATGGTCAGGGATGAAGTCTGAGAAGATTCAATGAAGAGAAAATGCGAACCTATCAGCCACTCTGTGGCCAAGAGATTTTCCAGACCAGTGGTGCACAACTCCTAGGAAATGAATTAGGATCTTAAACTGTACCTGAGGCAAGAAATGAAAAGACTAGAAATAACAATTTAGCACGAACACTGGAAGAACATCAAATTTAGGAAAAAATAAAACATCATAACCAAAAACTTCCCAAGCATAATACTTCAAGTAAAGGAAATCATCTTTTGCCCTGCATCCCATGTGCCAGGCACTGAATTAGCCACTCTCCTTGTAAGAATTTTACAAGATAGGTATTGGAATCCATAGTAAGTCTTCAAAGGGTAAAAAACTCTTGAAGGTTACACAGGTGTTAAATGGCTATTGGGCTTTGAACCAAGTTGGTCTGTCTCCAGGTACAGATATAATTCAAAGTTATAATCAGCTAAGATTAGCTCTTTTCAAAAATTGATTTGCATAAGACTTGTATTTATCAGGAGCTGAATATGAGGATTCAAAGCTTGACTTCTTTCTGAGCTTCCAAACTGAGATCCGCCCAATGTCCCTCAGGTGCATCCTCCCACTGAGCAGTCATTCTTGGCAGATAAACCCGATTTCCCTACAGGTCATAGGCCACATCAGAATGGGGTGTCTGATCATTGCCAACTTGACAGTGAGTATCAACTTTGGGAAGGATCAGCCTGGGTTTGCATCTCTTCCCCACTAGCTGTGGGACCCAGCCAAGACACTTAACCACTGCAAGCTTTGGCTTCCTTGGCTGAAAGACGAGGATGATGGTAGCAACTACTTCTAGATGTGTTTGAAGATGAAATTAAATGGTATTGAAATAATTAGCATAGTGCCTGGTTTTATAGGGTTGTTTCTTTTTCTCGACTGGCATGTACAGTTATTTGCAGGGATCCAGAAGTCAGGTCATTGTTGAAGCAATCTACAAATACCTTCCATTGAAACAGAAATGCCCAGGATTAGCTCAGGTCGATTTAATGTCCTGGAGTTATGAGAACTACTGAGAGTGCTTGGCTTCATACAAACCAGCAATGCCTGTGGGGACCTAGCTAAAAAGATCTCTTCATGTTGGGACTTGGGCACCTGTTTAGACGAGCACTACAAGCTAATTATACCCATCTTAGTGGGCTGAGCTGGAAGAACAACACAGCAGGTGGCAAAAAGGGAGTGATGCCATATATCTTCTATCTCTCCGTGACTGGAGCCACCAGCATCCAGCATCATGCCATTTACCTTAGTATGTAGCTTGAAGAATATGCAATAATTCATCCAGGCACTGTTCTAGGGTGTGGGGATGCAGAGATGAGTAAGACAAGCAAGGACAGCTGTCCTAAGTAGCTCCCATTCCAGTTAGAGGTACAAATGAATAAAGAATCTAATTTGGGGAATATAGCCAATAATACTGTAATGACTTTCTATGGTGACAGATGATAACTACATTTATCATAGTGAGTATTTTGTAATGTAGAGAAACTTCAAGTCACTATGTTGTACTCCTAAAATTAATATAGTATTGTACATCAACTGTACTTCCAAAAATTTTTTAATATTATTTTGCATAGCAATAAAAGTTATGAAGGAAACACAATAGGACATTGGGACAGAGAGTGATGGAAGGGTCTAAAGTCATCTCAGAAGGCAGATCAGAGGGATAACAGCTGAGCTGACACTGAAATGCTTTAGAAAGTAAGTGGTGATATAAGAAGAAAGGAGAAGTAGGCATTAAAAGGCCAAATTACACAAAACCACTGCAGAAGATCCTGAAGTAACTCAGGGGTAGTTATAGGACTACAAAATAAATGCATTTAAATATATTCATAATGAACCATATCATCATTGGAAAGTTAACCATAATGATGTGTTCATTTGCGAAGTATTTTGTCCAGACATAGCACTCTGTCTGCTTATATTTCCATGCAGTTCTGTTAAAGACCAAAATACTGCCCTTGAGTAAAAAGGACTTTAAATCTATAAACCTCTGTATTCTTATCTGTAGAATGGCAATAACAATCCCTCAAATTGTTCTATGAGCTTCTGGTAAGGATTAAAAGAGAAAATGTATCCAAAATGCCTAGCCCACAGTAAGTAGGTCAACAATGGTAGCCATCTACAGATCCTATGCTTCCCAATCCACCCAGAAAAAAAAAAAAATGACAAAATTGTGTGGCTTTGAATAGATATAGGAGAAACTCAGAGTGATGGTTTTTTAAGGTTTCTATGTGGAATTTTTTTTTCATATTAACAAAAATAAAGAACCATAGGACCAAATAAGAAAAAAAGAAATTGGATGAACACTAGAAGGTCAGGAAAGAATGGGGAAAATAAAAAAATAGGGACATCAAGCCTCCAGAAAAAAGAATGCAAGTCCCAGAAGGATCTTGATGCTGTCTCACATCCAGGAAAAGCACCATGTTTCTGAATCACAGAGTCTCACAGGACTTGTTCCTGAAAGATACATCAAAGGGCCTTACTAGAAAAACTAACAGGCCTGGATTCATGTTTTCTCATATACAACATTACTTTCCATCTCCTCCGGATTCAATCGATTTGGATGTTTTGCAAGCAGAAACATTATGACAGAGAATTGCACTGGTTGTTTTTCATTCATTCCACAAACATCCACCGCGCCTCTCTTCTGTTCTAGGTATCACGGAGGGCTCTGAAGTCGGGAGGGCAATGCTTCAGGATGCGAATTCCCAAATTCCCAGTAGAATGAAATCAGCGTACACAGTGCTTGTGCACAAGTTACTGAGTGCGTTGTGAATTAGAAGAAATGGAATGTTAAGCCATTGCCGTAAAGTTAATAGTGAATTAGCATATTCCCTTTGGAGTGTGAAAAAGGGAGTAAGAAGCCTGGTTAATTCTCAGCCTCCCAGAGGAGTGTTGAGAAAACTAGTCAGTTATCTAACAACCTAACATTTTTCAATGCTGTTTAACATTCAACAGCTGTAAATGACAGCCAGCCTGGCTACTGCTTAATAAAACTAACAGAGCACTATCGACCAAGATTTATGGTTTTAGCATCATCAAAACATGCATTTACAACAAAAATAAAAATAAAATGAAAAGAAAAAATGCTATTTGGGGCCTAGCAAATGCTTTGGTATCATCTATAATTCACATTACAAAGGCTTTAAAAACAGAGCATATCAAAAAGCAAAACACCCACTCAGTAGTAAAATCGATATAGCATATACCATTTCAATATTATGCATTACAAATACCTTAGCTTTCTTTTCCGTGGCCTTAGTGTCTGCATTTTAAACGGTTGTATTCTCAACCTAAGTCAGAAGTATGCATTTTTTCCCTATTAGTCTTTGGTAAACACCAATTTCCCATTGTTGCCACTTATTTTGCTCAAATAAATCTAAACTCTCATCGCTACTAAAAATGTACCTGTTTGGGGAGAGAAGGAGTCTTATGGCAAAAGATGCAACAAAAAGATTCATTCTGGGCTTGAATGAGGGAGTCATTTACACAAAATCATAACAGGTAATTTCTGAAACTTTATTTATAGCTAAGTCACTTTCATACAATGTAAAGACAAAAGCTGGAATTCTATGCATCAACTACATTAGATTTAGTATATGGTATTTCAGTTGGTCTTTAATAGTGGAATAGATATTGCTATCCTCATTTTACAAATGACAAAACTGAAATGCTGAGTGGTTAAGAAAAATTTCCTAGGTCATGTAGCCAGAATTCAAATCCATGTCTGTCTGGCTCCAAAATCTATGTATATTGTACAATATCACATCACTCATATTGTCTCTGGCCCTCTTTTAATCCTCCCCACGTGAGAACACTATGGCACAAATTGAATCATGCCCCATTGTCTACAGTTTGTGTAGAATAAAGAATTGGAAGAGACTCTATAAATAATCTGATTAAACACCTGATCTCAGATAAATTTGTGGCATTTATCTTCAATACCCAAAGGCAATAATAATACACTGAAAATTGCAATCATTTTAGTGTATCATTTTAAATGTTGAAAGGAGCATTGTGATGTTTTTAGCTCTGAATTCTTTTCATCTTAACCGCAGACAGGAACTACATTCATTCCTCATATTTATTATTTGGATTTTTAGCAATTTAGAGGAGTCTTCATTTCAATAGCATTGAGTTTAGTTTTGTACTTCAAAAACTTCAAGGACCCATCTACCTTAGTTGGAAATCTTTGACTGCCAGTGACAGAAATACCACAGAAATTGGCATAAGCAAAACAAAACATGTAATGGCTTGCGTAACTACATAGTCCAGAGGCGGTGTGACTTTTGGCACAGCTTGGCTAAACAGGCTTTCCCCATATCTTGGCAAGATGACCACTAGTATTCCCAGGCTTATGTTCTACAAGTTTAAATAACCACAGCAGAAGGAGAAAGTCCCTTTCTTAATAGTTCCAGAAAAAGTCTCAGGATTGAAATTCATTGGATCAGTTCACTGTTGAACTAAGTGCAATGACAACAACTGAAATATGCCAATTGGCTAGACTTGGGTCACCTGTTCATCCAACGGACTCTGGACTGGGGGTAAGAGGGGGCCTCCAAAAGGAAATTGAGATAGTTTTTTAGAGAGGAAAATGGATTTTGAGCAGACAAAAATAGCAAGTATGTGCACTGCCTGATTCTCACTTTCATTGTTGTTATGCCATTGATTTTTTGTTTGTTTGTTGTTAACATAACAAACCATAGAAATTCATAAAGTACTTTCCTGAGAAATACCTTCTTGTTCCCAGGACATTATGGTCAACTCAGTCTAACCAGTTCAAGAAATACTTGATATAACTTTCAAGCAATGAATGCCAAGTTACAAACACTGATATTACCAAGCTCTGAATGGTTCTCAATGTCTGTGAGCCTCTAAGTGATAGGCTCAACCATGTCCTACCTGAGGACCAAACAAGACCATTAGGCAAAACAATTTTCAGGGATATGGGTTTAACACTCTGAAATTCAGCATCAGAGTCTGGCTTTGGCTCTGTCTCCTTCCTGGCCCAGGTCATAACTCATGTATGCTTGATTGGGGAGCATTTTGAGACTTCTTGATAACAGGTCAATAGACAGACCAGAACTAAGTACTAGGGAGAGAAGGAGAGTACTAGAGAGATTGAAATAGATATCCAAGAAGGGGCAATCCAGCAAGTTAGCCCCACATCAGGGCTTTCCAGACACTGGTGTTACTTGAATCAGACAAATGGCAACCTCAAAGTTTCCTACAGTCTTTCTAACCAACCACCCAAGAGAACACTGGCAGGAGGTTCCAGGAAATGTGGACTAAGATTTAGATATAGTTCCACTTCCAATGAGGCAACAGGAATGCGACTCAGGAAGACAAGGTATTCACGGTTTCCTGGAGCCTGGATTTGCAACTGTCAGCTCATTTCACACACCACCTGGTAACATACCCTTTGTCAAAGGAAAAATTTAGCAGTCTTTAGAAATGCCAACAAACACTGTGTATGTGTATTGCATGTGCTGCACACTAAACCAAGACCTTCACATACAATATAGGTAAAGAAACTGAGACCCATGAAGATAAAATAATTTATTCCAAGTCAAAGAACTAATCAGCATCAGGGCCAGAAGTTGAAAGTAGGTCTCTCTGATTTAGAGAACCTGAGCCTCTCCAAGGGATTGCTGGTTCCCTGCTGCCTAGTCCTATGACTGGGTCTTTTCTTCTTCCCAATAGTTGTGTCAAATGCCAACCACCTGTCTGCTGCTTTCCTGGGTCTCCGAATATCCTCTACTCCTGAGTTGCCTCTTACTGGGCTCAGCCTTGGGCCTCCCTGGAGCCATCTGCTCTGACTACCACTATTTTATTGAATGAGACTCCTTATTCCATGACTTATAATATGGACCAGATTTTCTTCTAGAATTTGTAGTATCTCTACACTCTCGTATCTCCCAGTCTATCCTATTTTTCTGAAGCTAACAAAATTACCCTTTACCAAGTTCCAAGGTGATCACTGTAATCCTCTGTTGGCTTAATGGTTTGTCAATAGAAAAAAAAGAGGTCTTGAGGTTTCCTTTGTAGTAAAAAGTTTCAACTTTACGCTTTTGATCTACAAACATAAAGTTTGAGCACCAGTGCAAAACGGTAAGATTGAGACCTATGTAATTTAAAAGTATATTCCGTTATTGAGAAAACATCCAAGAAGAGAGAATTGCTGCAGCTACTCTGGAGAGTAGCCTGGCAACAGAAAGACATTTGATATACACATGGCCTTTCACCTCTCACTCCTGCTTCTGGGACTCTACAGAGACAAGAGCTGGGAGCCTAAGGATAAAAACAAGGATGTTTGTTACAGTACTAGGTAAGCTGGAAAAAACTTACAACAACCTACATAGGGGAAGAGTTGAATAAATCACATCACATTTAAGCTAAGAATGCAGCCCTTTAAAAGAAATGAGTTATATCAGTAACTATTAGGCTACAGAAATGTCTGGTTCCTTAGGCCAGCCCAAACCTGCAATCATCATACACATCCACTGACCAGTAGACAGAAGCCATGGGCCATCCTTGTATGTTCTTTGCCTGATCTCGCCCTGACCAAACTCTACCCAGCTCTAAATTCCTGGCCCATCCCTTCCTTTGATTGTATCCTTGGCCCTTTGCCCTCTGGTACGTGGTCATCTTAACATTGAACTCTCAGTGCTCTCCAACAAACTCTGAAGGTAGCCCTTCAAAAGAATGACTTCTGTCTATAGACATTGAGCTACAGCAAAGTCAAGGATATTGTAGAGAAGTTTTATTAGACAATCTCATCTTGGGAAAAATACACAATGGCCACAGATATAGATATAGCTATAGATATAAATAGTTATATTTAGGTATTTGTATGAGTTTGAAAAAGTTGTTGGAAAAAATTTTTTGTTTGTATCAGGTTGTTTGCACTGACAATCTCCAATGGTGAGGATGGGAGTGGAAACATCCTGAGGGTATATCACTGTGTTTTCTAAAAATTTAGAAATGTTTGGGGCACCTGGGTGGCTCAGTTGGTTAAGTGTCGGACTTCGGCTCGGTCATGATCTCACGGTTCATGGGTTCAAGCCCTGTGTCAGGCTTTGTGCTGACAGCTCAGAGCCTGGAGCCTGCTTCAGATTCTGTGTCTCTCTGCCTCTCCCCCACTCATGCTCTGTCTCTCTCTCTCTCTCTCTTTCAAAAATAAATAAATCACTAAAAAGATTTTTTTTAATAAATCAAACTTAGAAACCTTTGTCTCAAAAATTAAGTAATTACATATCATTAATATGATGATTTTGGAAGAGG
Organism: Panthera uncia; assembly: GCF_023721935.1. Classification (NCBI taxonomy): domain Eukaryota; kingdom Metazoa; phylum Chordata; class Mammalia; order Carnivora; family Felidae; genus Panthera; species Panthera uncia. The sequence goes on from NC_064812.1 coordinate 33,018,811, forward strand.
ACTTTAGTAACAAATTTTTAAAGGAAAAAAAGATATATATATATATATTTGTTTGTTTTTCCACACACACACACACACACACACACACACCTATGATGGAAAGGAGCCATAATGAAAAACACCTGTTAGTACAATTTCAGGGATACGGTTCACCTGTGTTAATGCCATCTTCCTCCCACCTCCCAGAGAACAAGTCAAGAATACAACATGCATGGTGCTCTCTGGAGTTAGTATAACAGCCCTGGATTAGTCATTTTAGGTAAAAGGAAGGGCATGGGAAAGCATGGAGAGGTCTGGCACACCTGAAGGGAAAGAGAAAGGTAAGGCTGTAGAGGACAGTACAAACTACTGAGCTTAGATTTTGCTAGCAGATTTCAACATGTTTTTCTGCAAAAGAGACATGGCAGATAACATTTTTGTTCACAACACACACCTATAGATACACCACAGTTTGTTGAAGCCCAGCACTGTAATAATTCATAATCGTGTTTTGTAATAGCTATCAGCACATTAGGAAATGTAGTAGTTCACACAGGATTTCAGCATACCCAAGACTCACCTCAGATTATATGTAATTTCCCAAGACCTACTTGTAACACTGTAACTTTCATTTCTGCTCAAGAAAACACCCCCAAATGCAACAGAAACAAAGTGTAAATTAGAGAGTCAATCTGCTCTAATTCACATTGAAAAAAAATGTTGCATAAACTCCAGCACTTTATTATAAGCAATAAATTACATGACACATACCTACATGTGAGTGCACACACCTAGTTGGTTGCAACATGCCAAAATGTTGTGACTCTACATTGGAGAGCATTACAACAAGTAGCGGGGTTCTGAGAAGAAACCTAAGCGTGGTTTAGAAAATCCCTTTTAACAATAGTGAAGAGAACAACATATATGCTGCCCCAGTCCCAGACAACACTCCAACCACTGTCTGTTCGCACACCCATTGAGGAAAGACACGACCCATGGACCATTCCTGCATGTCCCTCACATGATCTCACCCTGACCTAGCTCTACCCAACTCCAAATTCTTCACTATCCCCCAGCTTTGAACCTATCTTTGGCCCTTTGGCCTTAGTATATGGACATTCCAATACTGATCTCTCCACATTCCCCAATGGACTCAGATTTCAACACGCCTATTTATTTCCTCCACTTCTAGACCACCTTTGGCAGGTGAGTCTGTCTCCACCACTATGCCTTGATGCAAATCCCAACCGGGCCAGCCCCAGTCCCTCCCAAAGTAAGTAGCTGGAAATGATAAGTTAGCAAAATGGAAACTGTAGGCAAACAAGACAAAACTGATAAGAGCAAAATTCCGAGAATTCCAACCATAGATGATGGGGAATGAACTAAACTTGGAAATGTAACACTACACAAGAAAAAGCTAAGATGACAATGACTGATTCTGTGCTAAGAAATGAACTGTGAAAAGTTCAGTGAAATGCTAACTCAGGCAGATATATACCACACAGACACATGGACACACACACACACACACACACACGATAAATAACATAAAATAAACTTGTAGTATTAACTCCAATCCCTCCACACTTGCAACTTATTGGGGAAAAAATCTTTTAGCCATGCACACTTTTCAAATATGGATTCTGATACACTCTTATCTTACTTGCCTCCATTAGAAGGAACAATTTCTGATTTGGGGGCTTTTATGGTCATTGTAGAAAATTCTCTCATGCATGCAATTGCTCAAGTCGAAACTCTAAGCACAGTGTCTTAGGGGTCACAAATCAACCCCTATATATTATAGGGCCATTTTGTTTTCTTTAATCTCAAACTGTATCTTAAAAAGCATCATAACTTGATGGGTATTACGCTTGGTGGCAATAAAGACACCAGTATCTTACTTGCAGGCTGCTTCCCATTTTTATAGGACCCTCCTGGTCTCTGTTTACATTTACGTTATTTCCTTGGCTCCTGTGTACATTTCAGTTTACTGTCTCTTATATTTTCATAGCTTTACCTATATATCTTTCTATCTGCTACTACTCAGTTCTAGACAATATGGGATTTAAAGTGGCCTCACTCTCCTCCAGTATTCATGCTCCAAAGTTGTCTGCTGCTGCTGCTGCTGCTGCTGCTGCCTGTTATCTCTAGTCTTTCCCCTCACCCTGTCTTTCCTCCCTCTGCATTTCTCCTTCCCTTATTCCTTCTCACAGCTTCCCCGAGGACTGTAAATAATTCAGACCAGGGACTTCCTGAAAAACACCCCCACAGTACCAAAGTCATGACACCACCTCACTTGCTGGCTTAAACTGTTAGGTACCAGCCTGGGTCCTGGGCTGAATGAAACTACTTTTCAAAGAGGCCAAGTCACTACAGCATTTGAAAAGTCTTTCTCCCAGCTCATCTGATTGTAAATCATATGACTGCACAGGATTAGACACATTTCCAATCAGGCATCTATCCTCACTGTATCACAAACAAACCATCAGCATCACAAATGGCTTATATTACTTATCTTCATACATAACCCATCTTTTTTTTTTTTTTTAATTCCCAACGTTTTACATCTTTCTACCTAAGGAAAAGAAAATGTAAGGGCACTAAAATTTTCAGTTTGTGCCAGGGTGGAATGGAGACTGTTCTATGGCAATTACCTTATTCTCCCAGTAAAACATGTAATAATCGTAAAAATCAAAATTAATAAACTGTAGTTGCAAACCTAATGACTAGTCACCAGCACATTAATTTCCCTATATGCCAAACTAGCCGTGTTGTTATTTGTTGGTAACGCTGAATGAAATGGGCTGCATTAAGATGGCCATCTGCTCTGTTTGATTTGATAAGTGGAATTAAGACAAGAAGCAGCCAGCTTATAGTCAGTACGACTTAAACTTATGTAACAGAAGGTAAATGATCTTTCATTTGAGGGACTGAACAGAATGTTCTCCAAGGATATAACTTAAATTAACACTTGTTCCCACGATTTAAAGTGGATTTTTCATTCGGATAGTTTGTCTCCAATGGGCATAATGAAAGTTGAATATTCACACTTTTGTGACCTGTACACTCAATTGCTGCATTTTATCACCCTTTCATGCTTCATCTGTGATAAGAAGCAACAAACATTATATAAGATTTTCAAGGCCAATTAGGTTATTCGATAATTATTCTTACTTTCTGTTCTGTGTAGGCTCTTGATGGCCTCTTGTCTAAAGAGCTTCCCATTGATTATGGTATTAGAGAATTCTTTCTTTCATGGCAGGAGTGAGGCTATCCCCAGTTTTTAACATGGATGGCCATCCTTCCACAAGCTCTTTAAATAGATTGTCAGTAGTCATTCTGGCAGAAGTGGAACTTAAAAGCACTAGGAACTAACTGGAAACAGCCGCTTTGCTGAACCAAACAATATAGAGCTCTCAGAATCAAAACAACACCGGACAAGATGTGGTGTTCTTCATAATACATTGTTCCATGAGACCTGACAAATTCTTAGAAGCTTTATGTATGTGCACACAGATTTTCACTATTCACATGGCTTTATTTCTTAACTAGATATCATTTTTCTAGAGCTTTAAAAATTATGTCTTATGGGTAATTCCGTATTATTGCCTGCAAGAGTAATCAAATTATTTTTATCACTTCTTCCAGGTCATTAGGAAGGACATCCAGTGTAAGTGGCCTCATAATAATAATCCCACTAGCATTCTCCTAGACAACCTCTTGCTCTCTCAAAGCACAACAGGACCATCTTTCATTATGTTTTATGTTCCTTACCCACCCCCCCCCCAATCCATTCTCCACATGGCAGTTCAGAACAATCTTTTAAAAACATGTCACTCCTCAGCTTAAAACTCTTTATGGGCCTCCCATTATATTTAAGAGAAAGCCCAAAATCGTTAACTTTCTGAAAGCCCCTCCCTGAGCTTCTCCTTACCTAACTCTCCAGACTCACATTCTGCCAGTTCCTCTCTCATTTAATAGTCTAGACACCTGGGCTAGTTTTAGTTTTTAAAACATGCCACAGTCCACTTCACCTGAGGGTCTTTATGTACACATGGGGAAAGGAGATCGGATCCTAAAGCTTAAGCTTTATTAGCAGCACATTTACTTCCTCCTCTTCGCCCTGAATTTCTCCATCACAGGTAACACAGTTTAGGTAATTGTTTGCTGACTCTCTCCCCAATCTGACTGTGAACTCCATGAGGGCTGGTCTGTGTTTATCATCTTTCCCACAATAACCTCTTGTACAGATCCCAGGCCCTCAACAAATATTCGTGGAATAAGTAAGTGAATAAGTATTTTCATAATGAGCTTATATCTGCATCGTTCAGTATTTTCCTGTAGATTTTTTTTTTTTTAAGACAAAGAAAACACTGTCTCGGTAACGGTAATGATGAAAGCTCTACTTCAGAAAAACACAGCTCTTTCTCCTTTCCAGTCATCTCAGTAGAAAGTGCCTGCCAAATGGACAATCTAGAGAGAATATGTTTACGAACCAAACCCGAGCGATATTTCTATTGTGCTTGAAAGTTTTGAGTTTTGGCCACATCCTAAGGGAACTGTCTGGTTCTTCCAGGCACGTGCCTACATATATGACAGATTCCATTATCTCCTCTTTCACTTCTCATGAGGTTATGAAGGACATAACGGTTTGTGCAGCCTTTGAGCATAAAAGTACTACTGAGTGAAACAGAACTGCATTCATTGATGAACCAGTAAATATTTACCAAGCAGCTGGTTATAGGGATAGAAGGGGTGTGAGACCAGCAGCGTTTGCAGGTTTATGAGATATAAATACCCCTGCCCTGGCCAATTTCAAAGTAACTGTGTTCAATAACTGGATTGCAAAACTCCTGAAAATTTAACAATTGGTTCTTACGAGCCCAGATGAGCATCTCTAGCACACCACTGGCTGTGTCATTTCACAAAATTATCCACATGCAACTGTATGGGATACAGAGTAAATTAAATTCGCATTCAAAAGATACGCTCTGTGCAACATAACACGGAAGAAAAGAAAAATAACTTGCAGGTGTAAAGACTGTATTCTGTCACTTTATTATAATAAAGGTTATTTTGCAGTCACTTGATTTCTTCATCCCATTCCTGTCCAGAGTTCACCCCAAGGCAACTTCACAGCCTAGACCCCATGAGTTTCGCTTTGTTCTAAACTTTTTAGTCAGATTGCAAGTGTTAAATATCACAGCAACACTTTCCTCCTAGTTACTAGGAACAATAATAACTTAGCATTCTTTATCCCCTCCCCCTGTCTTACTGTCTCGCTATAATTCATTCATTACGGGGTATACAGGAGTGCTTACCATGAACCACTTACTGGGCAGATGGGCTCTGGTATTCAGACAGACACAGCCCGGGCTTTAAGTCACTTATAGCCTGATAAGGAGATGGGCAAGGACAATCCGAGGCAGAAAGTCTGAGGACACAGGCAACCACAGGGGCCTGGAGGATACACAGAAAGTGTGTGTAACACCCCCAACACTGAAGATGCCTACAGTGAGGCTGGACTTGAAAGATAAACAGGAATGGACTGTGGAAGAAATGAGGGGAGAAACATTCAAGTATAAAACTGTGTGTGGGAAGGTGCAACTGTGAATGCTGTAACTAAAGCACAGATTGAAAGGAGGGTGAGAGGAATCCCAAGGCTGCAGACTGACGGTGGCATGCGTGGGGCTCCATAAAAATCCTCCTGTGCCATATAAAGGAGCTTGACTTTTAAAGACAACGTATCACAGAGCACTGATGGCTACTAAGTAGTGGGACTTTAGAAAGATTATTTAGATTATTAGAAAGATGCTTTAGAAAGATTATTCAGGGAGGACAGTGGGTTGGGGGGGGGGAGAAGTAGGGGGAGAGACCACCTGCTGGGTGGTAACCCTAACCACCTCTACCTTCTCTATTGTTCTCCCCTGAGTTCTCTGTTACCTAATTCTCTGCAGCTCCCAAGTCACTTCTTTATATATTGAAACATGGTGCCACTCTGTTGTCTCCTTTGGTCCCTAAATCTGTCAGGCCTAAAAAATTATTCTCTTAAAAACATTATTCAACAGGAATCAGAGGGAGGAGCCAAGATAACCGAACAGCATGGCAGTTTTTTGTGTGTGTGTCTCGCATCCATGAAATATAGCCAGACCAACACTAAACCATCCTGCACACCTAGAAAACTGATTTGAGGATTAACACAATCTGCACAACCTGAACCACAGAATTCAGCAGGTACCGGCGCGGAAAGGTGAACTGGGGGAGAGAGAAGAACCTCGGAGGGCAGGGAGCTCTTTTTGTTTGCAGAGAGAAGATAGAGACGGGGCGGGGAGGGGGAGGAGAATAAGGGAAAAGCACCCCCCTCCCCCCGCCAAAAGCAGCTGGAGAGAAAGTGGAAAAGTGGGAACAGCCGCAGGGACTGAACTAAAATGGGAGAAAGGGGAGGGCTTAAATTCCATTAAGACTCTATACAGGGGGAGCACAGAGTCTGAAACGCCGCAGCTCGATACCTGGTGGTGCTCTGGTGCGAAGGGCGAATCCCCAAGAGCAGAGACGAGATCCATTGTCCTCGGGCCACACGGGGAGCGGCGGTTCCCCTGCTGGGAGGACATCTGGTAGAGGCTGTGTGGCCCCCCCACAGGCAAAGACCTCAGCAGACCCCAGAGAGCAACCACATTCACTGGTGCTGGAACAAGGTCATTGGGGATGAAGCCTGGTGCCAGATGTGTGTTGTGATTTTCCATAATCCCTGAAATGCTGCTGCTACATGATCACATGAACTTTTTCTGGGACGGGCTGGCACCTGGCCACAGTCTCTGAGCATTGGCAGTGGCATGGTCCCGCGAATGTTCCTGGGTGTGGCCAGCACCCAGCCATTGCTCGATGAGACCCTCCTGCAGAGGGACAGAACAGGTCAAAGCCGCAGTCCCTCAGAAGTGAGGGGTCGGGAAACACAGCCGCATCGGAGATAAAACTCAGGAGGGAGTTGCCGCCTGGCAGCCTGATGGCTCGGTCACAGACAGTGTAGAAGCAGGGAATGGACACAAGCCGGAGACAAAGGAGAGGTGCTTGGTTTCCTGTCGCGGAGAGGACAGAGTTCCAATACTAGAGACCGGTGGCTGGGCGACACCATTTTCACCGCTCCCGCACATGCGCATACACCTACAAGCGCTGCAAGAATCCACCCCAGTAAGCTAAGCAGCGCCATCTAGTGGAGAACTGAGTCATTACACTAAGCCCCGCCCAACTGGGCCAACCTCGCTCTTCAGGAACACAAATCTCTCTGCCTGCTTAGTTTACGGATTATAAAGTGTTTCATAGTTTGATTTCTAGGGGAAAACGAAGTAATTTCAATCATATTTCAGTCTGTTTGCTGGTCCATCTATTTAATTTTCTTTTGTTTCTCTTTTCTGTTTTTTTTCTTTTTCTTGAATACAGAAAGAGAAAACAATTATTTTTATTTTTAATTTTTATTAAAAATATTTTTCTTTAGTTTTTCTCTACTATATTTTTACTTTTGTGTAAATTTTTTCAAATTCTATTTTACTTCCATCATTTCATTTTATTCTATTCCAGTGTATTCATTCTTTCAAATTTTCAAATGATTTCTTTTTTTTTTCTCTTTCCCCTTCTTTCTCTAATCTATCAAGCCCCTTTCAACACCCAGACAAAAAAACACACCTAGGATCTAGCATCATTTATTTGATTGTGTGTGTGTGTGTGTTCTTTTTAATTTTTTTATTTTAATTTTTCTTATTTTAATTTTTTTACCTCATTAATTCTTTTTCTCCCTTAAAAATGATGAAACAAAGGAATTCACCCCAAAACAAAAAGCAGGAAGAAATGACAGCCAGGGACTTAATCAACACAGATACAAGCAAGATGTCTGAACCAGAATTTAGAATCATGATAATAAGAATACTATCTGGAGTCAAAAATAGACTCGAATCCTTTCTGTGGAGATAAAAGAAGTAAAAGCCAGTCAGGATGAAATAAAAAATGATGTAACTGAGCTACAATCTTCAATGGATGCCACAGCAACAAGGATGGATGAGGCAGAGCAGAGAATCAGCAATACAGAGGACAAGCTTATGGAGAATAATGAAACAGAAAAAAAGAAGGAGACTTAGGCAAAAGAGCATGATTTAAGAATTAGAGAAATCAGTGATTCATTAAAAAGGAATAACATCAGAATCATAGGGGTCCCAGAAGATGGAGAGAAAAAGTGGTAGAAGGGTTATGTGAGCAAACATAGTGGAAAACTTTCCTAACCTGGGGTTAAGACACAGACATCAAAACCCAGGAAGAACAGAGGACTCCCATTAGATTCAACAAAAACCGACCATCAACAAGACATATCATAGTCAAATTCACAAAATACTCAGGCAAGGAAAGAATCATAAAAGCAGCAAGGGACAAAAAGTCCTTAACCTACAAGGGAAGACAGGTCAGATTTGCAGCAGACCTATCCACAGAAATTTGACAAGCCAGAAAGGAGTGGCAAGATATATTCAATGTGCTGAATCAGAAAAATATGCAGCCAAGAATTCTTTATCCAGCAAGGCTGGCATTCAAAACAGAAGGAGAGGTTAAAAGTTTCCCAAACAAAATTAAAGAAGTTTGTGACCACTAAACTAACCCTGCAAGAAATTTTAAGGGTGACTCTCTGAGGGGAGCTAAGATGAAAAAAAATAAATAAATAAAGACCAAAAGCAACAAAGACTAGAAAGGATCAGAGAACACCATCAGAAACTCTAATTCTACAAGCAACATAATGGCAATAAATTCATATCTTCCATTACTCACTCTAAACGTCAATGGACTCAATGCTCAATCAAAAGATATAGGGTAACAGAATGGATAACAGAATGGTTAAGTTAATGGTAACATCCATCCATATGTTGTTTACAAGAGACCCACTTTAGACCAAAGACGCCTTCAGATTGAAAGGAAGGGGATAGAGAACCATCTATCATGCTAATTGTCGCCAAAAGAAAGCCAGAGTAGCCATACTTATATCAGACAACATAGAGTTTAAAATAAAGACTGTAACAAGAGATGGAGAAGGGCATTATATCAAATTAAGGGGTCTATCCACCAAGAAGATCTAACAATTGTAAACATTTATGTGTCAAATGTGGAAGCACCCAAATATATAAATCAATTAATCACAAACATAAAGAAACTCATTGATAATATTCAACAGGCATCAGCATTTTGCATCATAAACTTCAGAGTGGTAAAGGTACAAGCTTAACAGAGTAAGACAATCAGAAGCTCGGCATAAACTGAAGACTTCCCAAAAAAGTATCATAGCTGTCCTGGTTATCTATTCCTAGATCACGAACCACCCCAGTTTTAGTGATGCCAAATTATACCAGTCATCTTCATTTTATCTCTCCTGGTTCTGAGGGTTGACTAGATTCAGCTACCCCACTGTAGTTCCAGTCTGTCATACAGTTGTAGTCAGTGGCTGAGGGTAGTGACACTCTAGAAGCCTCCTCACTCATGTCTGGTGGTCGTTGCTGACTGTTGGTTGGGATCTCAATAGGGGCTATCAACTAGGTCTTTGAACATGGTGCTGAATTCCAAAGGGAGTGTTCCAAGAGAGAAACTCGGGCCTGTTCTAACCTCTTAGTTATTCACATAGTATCCCTTCTACTACATTATATTGTTTAGAAGTTAGCCCCTATAGCCACTCTGTATGCAAGGGCAGAGGAATTAGAGTCCACCTCTTGATGGGAGAAGTGTCAAAGAATTTGCAGACAAGTTTTAAAACTCTTACAGTCACTTTAGTGGTTTTGACCAATGCAAGGGATATTCCATTTTCATTTTGGTGCACCAAGCAGAAAGTGACAAAATATAACCATAACCAACAATTTCTAGAATACGTTCAAAAGGAGAAAAAACCTCTTACACATTTTCTCTTATAGACATTCAGGTCTTAAGAGATTTGACTAAAAGATGAAAACATAAGCAAAAGCTGAAACTAGGTCAGAAGGGTTCCTTTCAAGAAACAAATATGTAAAGGGCAATAAGAAGAGAATCCAAGACTGCTTCCTTAGCACTATGGAAAAAGGGCTAATTCAATGTTCATAGTGGGAAGAATCTGAAGACTGGCAGCAAAAACCTCTCGCTTTGAAGTATATACATATGTATGTATAGCACGTTGTACGTAGTTGTCAATGTAGACTGTGGGTTACAGAATTCTCAAAAAATTATTTTTATTATCTCACAAAGGTGATAAATAATGCCTCCAGCTACCAGATGTATAGTTACCTGGGACCCAGAGTGGACAACACTAGGGAAGAACCTTCCCTAACAGAATTTTCTCTTAAGAAGATTTGTTTCTGTCCAGGTGTGATATACTTTACACATCTACCTTATATGATAGGGACTATTTGAAATTCACACAGCTTGCAAGTAGGTTAGGCTAACGTAATTTACAGTACCTAAACACCAATAGTTTTGTTTTATTTTGTTTTTAATTCTCAATACAAGAGCAAAAGAAAAAGTGAACACACCAGTTATAAATGTTAAGAGAAAGCTGGAGGGAGCTGTTCTTTCTACCTGGTTTTGACAGGACTATTGAGAGATGAGAAAAAGCACTTCTATTCTTACCCCTTTATAGATTGCCCAATTTCTCAGTCTATTCTTCAAATAAGGCAATCTGGGTTAAAAGAATGGAATCTGAAATCAGAACTATTCTCCAAATGCAGCAATACTTAGTAACCTATGTGTAATGACCTGGTAATGATCATTTTGATAAATGGTTCTCATATTTTAAAGCTCATAAGAATCACCTATGGGGGGTTATTAAAAATGCAGATTCCTGTGTACCATCACAGAGATTCTGATTCAGCAGTAAGTTTGAGGTGAGAATTAAATTTTATTTGAGTGCCCGTTGTGTGCCTGTTCCAGGTGCCAATTATTCTAGATACAAGGGATACAGCTATGAACAAGAAAAGTCTTTGCTCTTATGGAGCTGACATTCTAGACAGGGAGGAAGACAATAAACAAATAAATATATGATACAATTTCAGGCAATGAAGTGTTATTAAAGGAAAATAAGCATTCTAAGTAGGTATGGAGTACTGAGTGATATTTATTTTAAATGGATGTGTTATTGTTTATTGTAAATGTAACACATCTAATGATAAAACACCATATGTATAAGATAGAAGGTGGAAGTCCCTTGAGAGATAAAAATGACTAAATTTTTCTCTCTCTCTTTTTTTTTGGTGCTACTTCTTGAGAAGAAAATGATAGGAAATATTTGAATATAATCATGCAGAGATCCTAAGATTTATTTGTTCATTTAACAAATATTTATTGAACATCCATATATGTCAGGCACTGTTCTAGGAGCTAGGGATGAAGCAAGAAGGGAGATAAAGACACTGCTGTCTCACAGTTACAGTCTTTCTAGTGAGATAGAAAGGCAAATATGAAATAAATAATATAATTTCAGATTGTGATCAATGCTATAAGGGAAGATTAAGCAGGCATAGAATAATGTGCAAGTTTGGGTTTGAGGTGTGATGAGCTATAAATGGAACCAAGAGTGAAAAGAGTTCTAAGTGAAATCTTACCTACCTTATAAGATGAGGAATATTTGAAATTCACACCACTTGCAAGGAGGTTGGATAATGGAACTTACAAACCCAACAGTGTCAGCTGCCCTTGTCTTTCTCACCCCAGCAGAAGGTCTTGTCCTTGGCAGTTGAAGAAAACTGGAAAGACACCTGGTTGAGGGGAAAGTTTTGAATGGCAGCAGTGGACAAGCTGACTAAGAGTCAGGATAGGAATTAAGAGATTGCTAACTAGCAGAAAAGTTCTGGAAAGCATCTCCAACCCAAAGACTTTGGTCCAAGCTCCTGCCCCCTCTCTGAACTATTCCTACCTCATCTCCCCACATCCTCCATCCCATCCTCTGCCCTCAACTGGACGATGTGTCTTAGTGTGGGTCCTTTTCTGACCCATGAGGCTGATTTCCCCCTGAGCCCCTCCAGTATGGAAACCCATGGCTGTCAACTCTGGGGAAATTTTCAAAAATAATTCTTTGATAGTTGCCTCCCTTCCATTTAATACTATTTTTCACTGTGAAATGTAACATCAATTAAAAAACCATAGGTTTATAGTGTAAAATATATTTTATAAGTAATCATGTCTGTGTCCACCACTTAGGTGAAGAACTTAGGTGCTAGAACACCAGCAGCATGTTAAGCCTGGGAAGACTAATCAGATAGCATAATCAGGGAAGGCTTCTCTGAGAGATAACATTGGATGAGAGACCTGATTTAAACTTGAAGATCTGGGAAGGATGGCATTCCAGACAAAAAGAAGAGTAGAGGTAAAGTCTCTGAAATAGGAAAAATCTTGACATGTTTCAAGAACCATAAGAAAGCCAGAAGACTAGAGCAAAGTGAATGAGAAGTGTGGTTGAAGATAGGCTCAGATATAAGTACAGACAGATCATGGGGCATCACAGACCATGGTAGGAGTTTAAATTTTATTTTAAATATAATGGAAACAATTGGAAGATTCTGAGTAGAAGATTATTATCTGATATGATATACCTTTTGAAATTATCATTTAAAGCATTATGTGGGAAATTGGCAGAAGATACAATGAGGAAGTGAAGAGACCAGTCAGGAAGCTATTTCAATAGTCTAGACAGGAGATGGTGGTGGCTAGGGTGGGATTGTTGTAGATGAAAAGTGATTAGATAAACCAGTAGGACTTGCTATTAGGTTGGCTATGGGGTATGTAAAAAGAGAGAGAGAGAGAGAGAGAGAGAGAGAGAGAGAGAAAGGTCAAGATGACTCTAAGGTTTTCAACCCACGCAATTAAATGCTTAGTGGTACCATTGACTGAATCAGGGTACCCTTGGGAAGGAGCAGATTTAAAAGGAGACATAGACAGAAAAGTTAAGTTTGAAGTGTGTATTAGATATTCAGGTGGAAATGTTGAGGCAATCAAATATTAAAGATTGGCATTCAGGGAAATGATCAAAGGGACTCAATAGTGAAAATGTTCACCCAGGAAGTGAGAATCCATTAAGATAGCAGAGAAACAAGACCTCTGGTCCTCCACAATTTATAAATGGGGAAAACAAAGAAAAATAAGCCACTACAATAGGAGAAAAAAACAAGTCAGCATGTTGTCTCTGAAAACAGTGAAGGAAGGTTTTCAAGACTAAGAAAGTGATCAACCAGGGTGAAAGGCTGCTGGGAAGGTAAGAATTGACTGCTGGGTTTGACAAGACTGAGGCTGTTAGTAACTTTAGTAATCCTAAAAAGATCAGTTTCTTGGAGAAGTGGAGGGGAAAAGACCTGAGTACAGTTAACTAGGGAAAGAATGAGAAGAGAAAGTATAGAGAGTTTTTCAAGGGGTTTTGCTAAAAGGGGAGCAGAGACACAGGTCAGTAGTTACATGGGAATAAGGAGTCTAGAGAATTATTGTTAAGTCTTGCGATAATACAGAATGTTTGCATGCTCAAGGGCATGGTCCAGCAGACAGACAGAGTTTGATGATTCAGGAGATTTAAGGATAATTGTGAGGCATAGTCCTTGGGTGGGTTAGAAGGGACAAGACCCAGTACACAAGTGGAAGAATTGCCTTACATGGTAACAAGGACAGTTCATCTATCATAGCAGGAGGAAAGGCCCAGGAATACAGGTTTTTCATGACCCTATGTAATTCTTTTTTCTTTTTTAAGTTTATTTTTTAAAAAAAATTTTTAATGTTTATTTATTTTTGAGAGAGACAGAGAGAGCGTGAGTGGGGTAGGGCAGAGAGAGGAGTCACAGAATCTGAAACAGGCTCCAGGCTCTGAAATATCGGTACAGAGCCCAATGTGGAGCTTGAACCCACGAACTGTGAGATCATGACCTGAGCCGAAGTCAGACACTTAACTGACTGAGCCACCCAGGTGCCCCGTGACCTTACCTAATTCTGATGTGGGTGGGCCCCAACCACATTTTGAGAAATACTAATTTAGATAAGCAAGGAAGGAAATAAAATAGATTCATTCGTGTGCCAACATGAGATGAGGAGGGAGAAGGCGATGTGAAGAAGACAGCAGGACTCCACAAAGGGCTGCTCCACTTTAGGGCCACCTGGACTATTGGCATCACCCCTAAAATGAAGATACAACTCAGAAGCAGGAATGAGGTTTTGCTCCCACCACTCAAATTCTATAGAGAGCACATTCCAGCCCTCTGCCCACCGTCATCTGTTCCTAGAGCAGTGCCAAATCCTTTCCCATCTGCTCCAGACCTGCAATGCTTAACATTCTTGTGGTCACCAATTGAACTGAAGATCTGATAAAAGTTTTAACCCTTCTTTCCAGAAAAAAAGTTATACAGTCACTAAAGCTCTTGTTTGCAAGTCACAGGCCACTTGGATTAAGCAAAAATAATTTATGAAAATATATGTGGGAGTTTACAAATACAAAGGGGAAGCTGATAAATTGACTGGAAAAATAAGAATCAAGCAACTCTAAAGGGTCCTAGTTATAGGAATTGCTTGGGGCACCTCTGCTAGAATGGATAAGCTCTAAATGATTTCAGTCTTGTATTACCTGGTTCATGATTTAAATTCTAAGTGACTATTTAGTAAGCTTAACATGGGTCATATGCCTAGGCTAGGGCTGCAGATGTATTGGGCACCTTCCTTAATAGCCTACCAGAGTATATCCAATGAGGAAGAACTTATACTCCAAAAAACAATCAGTGTATGCTATTATTAATGTGGGATACAGCATTCTAGAGTACCACAAAAACCCCTAATGTTTCAGCCCCACATAAATACAAAATTTTGCATATAATTTTGAAAGGTTCACAGACCCTCTGAAACCCATATATGTATCTTCTGCGATTCTTGCACCCACCCAGTAGGGAACCCCTAGTATCAACATAACTAATGTATATTCTTGGTTATCACCTCACTAAATGCTTAGGTTATTCTGGAAGAAGGAAAGAAAGTGATGACTTCCCTTTCTAATAACCTCCTACTCCTCCCAGTCTCAAGAGGTTGGGTTCTCCATACTCTCCTGAAGGAGAAAGATCACATTTAACTGGTGGCAAGATGTTATTACAGCATCACATGATACAGGAAAAGAGCTCAAGCACTGACAGAGGAGGATCTGGATTTGAATCTTGCTCCTACGAATTACAGACCGAGAGAACCTCAGCTTGAGACCCTCCTTGAGTGTTAGGTCTTTGTCTTTAAATTTCCTTCAAAAGGTTTTGTGAGGCTCATTAAATACCTCAGATCACATTTTGTAATCTGTAAAGTTATGAACAAGTTTAGGATATAATCTATACGGGGCATCTGGGTGGCTTAGCCGGTTAAGCATTCAACTCTTGGTTTTGGCTCAGGTCATGATCTCATGGTTTGGGGGTTTGAGCCCCCCATCAGGCTCTGTACTGACAACACAGAGCCTGCTTGGGATTCTCTCTCTCCTTCTCTCTCTGCCCCTCCTGAAGTCTCTCTCTCTCAAATAAATATCAAAATAAATAAATAAATAAATAAATAAATAAATACTTTAGACAATAAAAAATAATAATCATATAGATATATATCAATAGATGATAGAGATAGAGAGTACTTCATTGGTTGTCAAGCCTGATTAATAATAGAAACATCTGGGAATTTTTTTAAATTCAAATTCTCAGCTTCCTTCCTAGATCTATTAAATCAAAATCTTCAGGAGTGGGGATATATATCCATGCATATGTGAAAAGCTCCTTGCTTATTCTGAAGTTATCTAGATCTGGGATCCCACATATTTCGGATCAGAATTATTCATAGTGCTTTCCTATGTGTTGATGATTCTAAGAAAAATGTCAATATTACTTACTACTTGTGAGACCATCTAGACTTTGACTGGATAAAAAAATACACAATTAACTTATTTCACACCATAACATATAGCCAATTGTATACAGCCAGAGAATCCAACAACCTTACTGAATAAGTGCCAGTGTAGCAATAACTTACTTAGAACAAATTCTGCTCTCATTTATATGCTAAGAACCATTAAAGTACGATTTTACAGCTTGTGATCATTTTACGCACCATCGATTTATGAGTATGGCTGTTTCCACAGTTTCAAAACTTTGCAGAGAATCTATAGCTTCCTGCCATCTTTTAATATGGAGATGATGTAATGATTTCCTCAGATGGGGGAAAATGAGAGAAATTAATAAGAATATAAAATATAAAATAATGGTGCTGGGCTTAGCCATAACAACATTCTTTAACATCAGATGTGGCTTTATAATTATAGTATGAGAATTTTTTTTCTTCAGTCTTCCTTAAAGGATAAAGAAATTACAAAGTATTTAAAAACCAAGGCAGAGGAGGCCGTCCATAAATACCTTTAGTTTTCTCAATCTTCTCCAGTCTCAGCTCTGAGAGACTGATGTGCTAGATTTTATGCTGGATCTTAATAATGTCTTCATGCTATTTTGCATTTTCTAAAATGTTGACTCTTATAACATGATCCATAGATAAGCATGACCTGTCAGCTTTCTTCTGATGAGTACTAAGTTTTATTCCTGAGGGCAATGTTGACTTTAGTTCTATTTTCCTGAGAGAATAAAGACAGCATATCTGCACCGAGTATTTTGTCATAGTCTTCCAAATGGCTACTTCCCGGGGCACCTGGGTGCTCAGTTGGTTAAGCATCCGGCTTCGGCTCAGGTCATGATCTCATGGTTGGTGGGTTCGAGCCCCATGTCAGGATCTGTGCTGACAGCTCAGAACCTGGAGCCTGCTTCGGATTCTGTGTCTCCCTCTCTCTGCCCCTCCCTTGCTCACACTTTATCTGTCTCTCTCTCAAAAATAAATAAACATTTTTAAAAAAATGGCTACTTCCAAAAAGGAGCACCGATTTCTCCCTTGTTAACATCTACTAAACAGAAGGCCATCTTAGAGATACCAATGTGGAGTCAAGAATACCATAAGTCATAAGTCAAGATGTTGATCCTTGACTTGATCAATAAAAATATTTCAAGTTTTAACATCTTAAACAAAACTGACTGAAAATGTAAATTAATAAATTAAAATACCTCTTTGCAGAACTAGGACGACCCCCCTTATAGATGGAGGTGTAAAAGACAGTCCCCGATACTGCACAATGCAACAACGAGGCCTCCTCACCAGAGACTAGAAAGAGTTCAGTCTCTCCTCTGCTTGGATCCCCCTTCCCTGAATGTTCAAAAAGCCCCCAAGACTGCTTTCTAGAGTCCAAAGTTGTAACTGATCTACTCTCAAATCACACAGAGGCCAGAACTGCCTTCAAGCTACTGGAAACCCAGCAGTCATGAAGGTTGGGTTTTTCCAGAAGTTAACACAATGTTGCTTTGCCCCCATCAATGAGACAGCACGTTGGCCCCTGATGTTGATACTAATTGTTGATGCTGTTACTGGGACTAGAGCTCATAGTCACCACTGATAGAGATGCAAAGGGCCACTCCTGGTGGTTGTCACCCTGTTGTCAGACCCTCGACGCTTCCAGGGTGAACTGGAGGACTTGCTGAAACACAAAATGCTGTCTCAGACTTTGATTCAGTAGGTCTGGAGTGGACCTAACAACATGCATTTCTAGCCAGTTGCTAGATGACTCTAATGTCGTTCTTTTGTGGAAATCTGTACTTGGAGAAGCCCCTTCCCAAGATAGTCTGAGGAAATTTTCCATTTGTTTCTGCTGTTGTTTCTCTAAAGGCATAAACCCTTGCTGGTCTATCCCAAAGCAAGAGAGCTGGATTGAGCCACCACTGTGGTGGAGACTCCTGGCTGAGCTGGACTAGTTCTTCTTGGGATGAGGGAGGAAGAGCCTTATCTGGCCTAGCTTCCCTGCATTGCGGTTCTTAGAATCAGCTGCTCAGCCACCTTCCCAGGACCTAAGTCTGTTACCTGGATGTAGGTATAGAGAGGTTCTGATGTCTACTGCCTCACAGACCCCAGAAAAATTATGGTTCTTATCTGTCTTGTCACCCAAGCCAATCCTGTTTGTTTTGTTTTGTTTTTGATGTCTATTTATTTTTGAGACAGAGAAAGAGAGAGAGTGAGAAGGAGAGAGATAGAACATGTGAGTAGGGAGGGGCAGAGAGAGGGAGACAGAGAATCCCAAGCAGGCTCCACGCTGCCAGCACAGAGCCAGACGTGGGGCTCAAACTCATGAACCATGAGATCATGACCTGAGCCAAAATCAGGAGTTGGAAGCTTAACGGACTGAGCCACCCAGGTGCCCCACCAATCCTCTCTTTTAAGTCTTTCCACCTCCAATAGCAATTTTTCTTATTTCTCCATAATTTGTCATTGACATTTTTTTGCCTACTCTGCCCTGGACCTTACTCAGGACCAACTAGGCTGCTTCAGCCTAGGAAGTTTTTATAACACTGACTTTTGTGGCATCTCAGTCCCTTCTGTCCTAGAGGATCCTTGGGCTCTTAATGCAGTTAAGTTCACCCTTGTCATAGCAACCTTCAAGCTCCATGTTTGAGGTGCCAGAAAGAGACACAAATGATTAAGAGCTGTTAACAGATTTTATCACTTTGGGTGATAAACTCTAGTTTAAGTACAGCACATGTTATTTATGAAGACACATGTGCACGTGCACACACACACACACACACACACAGGAAAAAAGAAATTACAGATTTTATAGCAGAACAAAGAAAAAACATGCACAATTTTCCTTTGTAATGAGATTGCTATACACCTAACAGTTCCATGCAGAATAGTGGATTAAGCATTAAGTGATTCAGGAATCAATAGTTGTTGGTAACATTGTATAATACATTCTAACTCCTGACACTTAGTAGCACGCACTGTGATGTTAGCACAAATGTGAGCCTCATTACCAAGTAGGTAAGTAGACAGGTAAATCTTTTTTATGAGTGTTGACCTTTGTTATTTCAGAATAGCATTGTATTATATATAGACCCCAAGTAGGCTTGGAAATAAATATTAATAATAACAAAAGCCTTCCATTCCAGCCAACATTTCCTTATTTGATATGTATAGAGTTTTAAGTGCATAACAATGGCAAAGTTTGCTCAAGGTTATTCACTACCAGTGTTTACTCTGCAAAGTGCCTTAAGACATTCTCAGCATAACGGGTATCACATAAAATATTAGTTTCTATTTCTGTTATTAACCTAATAGCTCAAACACTTTCTGACATGGTTTAAGGTGAGAATAAATCACTCATTCAGCATCTTTCACCGGTAAACAGCAATGAAGTGGCAAATAAAAAATTAATAAAATACAAGACTTTTCTACTGCAGGTAAAAATCATATTTGTATTTAATAATTTAAACATATGAATGCAAGATAAAAATCTCATTAATAACCTTTAAAATTTTCACCTTCATAATTCTTTTCATTTTTTGGATATTGACTAGTAAGCTTTGATTTGTTTTCATTCTTTGGTACAAGTAGTATTCATTTACGCATGGGTTGTGCTTTTATGAATTTTTTTCTTCTGTGAAATACAGCAAATAGTTATATGCATAAAATAAAAATGTGGAGTTCGAAGAACTATCTGACTATAGTCCATGTAGACTATCAGGATGGGGCATTATCCTGCAAGTCAAGACCCTATCAGCACCCAAAAGCCTCCCAGCTTCTGAGCACTAACCCCCTCTCCTCCAGAGGTAAATACTATCCTGGCCTAGATAGTAATCACTTCCCTGCCACCTAAGCTTGCATCCCCTAAACCCTGGAGTTTAGCTTGCCTCCTTTTTTGAGCTTTACATAGATGGACCTATACACCACGTATTCATTTGTGTCTTGTTTCTTTCACTTCACATTGTGTTTGTGAGATTCATCCATGATGAATATGTAGATGTAGTTCATTCATTTTCATTGCTGTAAAGTATTCCATTGTATGAGGAACACAATTTATGTATGCATTCTATTGTGGGTGGACATCTGGGTTGTTTAGAGTGTGCAGCCACGAGACGGTGACACACTGTAGGTGTTTGAACAACATTTTTGCCAGTAAATCAACAGCAGAATTTACCGCACAGCCCAATGTCAGGCCCTGTGTGTTGAGAACTATGAGGCTGGCACAAAGGCGAGCATCACTACTGAGGATAAAAATAGACAGACAATATTTGTACATAATTTTTGGCACAGACGTGATAGAATTTCTATTGAGCATATACCTGGGTGAGGAATTTCTGAGTCACAAAGCATGCGTCTTCAACTTTGCATAGATTATACCAAAGTGACATATTAATTTACAGCTTCACCAGCATTAAATAAGTGTTCCTCCTGCTCTACCTGCAGGTCTCAGCTCAAATTTTATCTCCTGCGAGTATTCTTTCCTGGCCATTCTAGTTAAAGGAGCTGTCCGGGTTAAAGTACCCAACCCCCTTACTGTTTAGACTATTACTCTAATTTATTTTCTACAAGCCACCTCCCACCATCTGAAATTATCTTACTTGTTTATGCTTTCCTCCAGTAGGAAGTAAACTCCACGAGAAAAGGACTTTATCTTGCCCATGACTGGCACATAATGTCTGGAACAGTCTTGATAAATATTCGTGGAGTGAATAGTTGGGAACTTCCTGGATATCGTAAATATTCACACCAATGCCAGTAGAAAAGACTTTACAGAGTGTAAACTTTGAATCTCCTCTTTGCGACAAGCAATGCTTTTTGAGTAAGAGGTTCATGCTCCATGCAGTATATTTAACAGCCAGCATTTGGGAAAATAATTATCCATTTAGCTTTTCCTGTAATATGGCCATCATGACATGTTGAATAATTTTTCCAGTCTCATGAACACAGTGGACAAAAGCATTTCATATTCTCTGTGAGAAAACAGGTGCCTATAAATCAAGCCTTCTTATTTTAAGTACAGTCTATAATAATCGATCGACATGCCTGCTATAAATAATAATGCATGGTTTCTCAAGGAACCTAGCATGTAATTGGTTCTCTGATCTGAAGAAGCTATAGGTCTGTGATTTTTTGATATCTATGGAATCCCTTAACCAACTTTATTGTTTTGTTTTTAGCTAGCACTTGAAATAAAGGTTCATGAATCTTTATTGTGCATCTAGCCTCTCTTGAATAGAGAAGTAGTAGTGTGTGACTCTTGGAATATGCTCAGCCTTTATCTTTGCATTTCCACTGTAAGGTCACAGTGACAAATGCCCAGTGAGGTACCTGATCGTGTGTTCCTTTTGTGTTGAGAGCCATCCCCGAGTGAATTCAAATACTTGAGAAAGACAATCATATATTAGACTGTATTTTCACAGTAGGCTTTAAAAAATAAAAAAGCACAAGAGGCTATCCTGAAAGTTCCAAGTCACCAAATTCTAACATGGCTACATAATAGAGAGGTATATACATTCTAAATTCTTGAATGGTGCATAGTTTTTTGTTTGTTTGTTTGTTTGTTTGTTTGTTTTTAAAGGAAGCTGACCATATGACCTTACTACTCTGGCCACAGTCAATTGGAACGAGGCTGGATGCCTGATTGAAGGCAGGCCACAGCATGAGAAATGGCATGAGATCTCTGTCAGCCTGGCTACTCGACTTGGAAAAGTGACTAACTGAATAAGTCAGATTATCTCTCTTGGAGAGTTTAAATGCAGGACATGTGTAGCATTATAGCTGGGGGAAGATGGGGGAAGATGGGGGAAACGTGATAGAATTGGAGATTTTAATTACATAATCTGGAAAATGTAAATCACAGTTTTATTCTATAATCATGCAAATATTAAGATTGTTCATGAAGACTGAAAATAAGAACAAATGAAAATTATGAGCATTATCCTGCTCAAAGATCACCGAATCCCTGATTTAAGACCTTGTGCACCAACCTTCACCTGGATGATGACACAATGATCACTTGAGAGAAAAGGCAGAGCAGAAAGAAATCCAGAGAAAATGTAGGGAGCATGAGCCATGAGGGAGTAGAAGCTGTAAGGTAGTGGAAACCATGACTGAGCAACACTGAGGACGTAAGTAGAAGGCAGTGCTCGTCTTAAGAGCCAAAGAGACTGTGAGTGAGAATAAAAAAGCAGAGTCATAATGGTGAGCTATTAAGATAAGTAAAAATACTGCTAAAGAGACAGAAACTATCACCAGACTGACACTGCAGCACAAAAGCTCTTAGTTTTTCCATGAAGCCTGATGGTGTGGCTGTGGTGTTTATCAGTCTTCCTTTCATTAAAAATTCGGTGTGCACAAAAAAATAAACACAAAACAAAATAAAAATTCAGTGTGCACAACAATCACTTGAGATGTGAACAAAAAATCTACTATCTCCAACTCCAGAAAGTCTCTGATCTAGTAGATCAAGGGCATGATCTAGACATCTTCATTTTATATATCTGAGCCTGATATTCCAATGACTCACCTTGTA
Source organism: Panthera uncia (assembly GCF_023721935.1). NCBI lineage: Eukaryota > Metazoa > Chordata > Mammalia > Carnivora > Felidae > Panthera > Panthera uncia. The sequence continues at coordinate 33,041,186 of NC_064812.1, forward strand.
AGAAACATTAATCTAAGTTATCCTAAGGTAGTAAACCTTCCTTGAAATTGGAAAGAAAAATCTTCTTAATATAGATCCCATGTGTGACTTTAATATTGCAAACATAGCCCAGAGTTGGAGCATCTAAAACACATTGCTGAATTGGTTTTATAATTATTTTCTCATTAAATCTTATCACGAGAAATGCTACATTTCAAATCTTTCAAGCTAAAAGGCCCTCCCCATCTTGATCTCCTTAAGGGACTGTACCAAGCTCATCTTCCTCTATTCCCTCAAAGAACTCTGCTCGGGCTGAACTCACTGATTCCCAAATACACAGCACATTTTTTTTCACATCTGAACCCACCCACATCCCCACCCACCATATCCCACTATTCGGGGAAATAGTGAGGAAGCAGGCCTAAGGTTGGCATATGTGGATTACTGAGTGAGGCCAGTCACAAGACTGAGTTTGGGGGTTGGAATGGAAACTAGAACTTCCTGCTGGAGACAGTCTGAAAGGCCAAGAATCAAGACAAAAATCAAGTCAAAGTCCACTGGTAAACACATTTTAAGACTGGAAAGAGCAAGTCCAAATACGAATGCAAAAGTTGGAGGCAGCAATGAAGGCAGAGTCTCAGAGTTAGGACAGAATAGGCAGAAATAAAGTCCAAGTAAGAAAGTCTTGGGCAATTTCAGGCCAAATGGAGCAAACACTACTGGGTGGCTGTGACTTAAATTCATGGGCTGGTAGGTACACATTAAGTAGGTGATTCAGGCCAGATTAAAGGTCCTTGTGTGCTAACCCATCTCCTTCCTAACAGCCTTTCTAATTCTCAGATCCTTATGGGGCTGGAAGTTTGCCACGATGGACTTTGTGCAGATACCAGTGTTGTTTGTGGACAGAAGTTCCTTATGCCATTTGACTGGGAAGTACCACCTCCTTGTGGATCAATGTCTCAATATCCTCATCTGTAAAATGGGAATTATAATGTAATTAATCTACACATTAGTGAGATTAAAAGAATGAAGAGATAATGGATATGTGCCTGGCACTTAGCACTAACACCCCAAATTGTTAATTATTGTTGATTCCATTGCTGGTGTTGTTGTCTGTCATTGTTGCTGTAATTAGTATCTATGTACAATGGATTATCTTTACATCTTTCTCCTTTATGCTGGATCTCTTAATACTGACTTTTTGCCAATACCATGTCACATGTTGGATGTTCATTTCCCTCTAGATGCTGTAGCACAGACTGAACTCCCTCCCAGCAACTTCCCTGTTTGAGCCTGGTGTTTGATCCACACTACGGTCTGAATATTCATGTTCCCCAAGATTCATGTGTTGAAATCTTAATGCCAATGTGATGGTATTAGGAGGTGGGGTATTTGGAGGTGATTAAATCATGAGGGTGGAGCCCTCATGAATGAGACTAATGCCCTAATAAAAGATGCCCAAGAGAGCTCCCTCACCCTTTCTACCACTTGAGGATGATACAACCCATGTATCTCACAACCACGTGAGAAATCCACAGTCCAGAAGACCCTCACCTGACTCTGCTGGCATCCCAATCTCAGAATATCCAGCCTCCAGAAATGTGAGAAGTAAATTTCTGTTGTTTATAAGCTACCTAGCATGTTGTGTTTTGTTACAGGACAGCCCAAATGGACTAAGACAACCCACAACCCACTACTTCCTGACAGTGTTACCTGTCCCACCAGGTAACAGGTCATCCACACTTATGTCTCCTTTCCCCTTCCCAGACACTTTTGAAGGCCTAACTGAAACATTTTCTTTTTCATAAAGCCTTACATAACCCAAAGGGTTCTCTCCACTCTCTGGAAGGTCTAACTACATGTAGTCTGCATACTTAGTCTGCCAGTTAATGACTTAACCACCCTATAAAATCTTTTTAAGGAGTCTCTTAGATTGTATTTAAATCATGTATTATTATTTAATTTATCTGCCTTGTGTTTCCAGTAAGATAGTACCCTCCTTGATGATAACAACTATATCTTATTCATCATTGTATGCCCCACAGCTAAGCACTATGCTTTGCATAGAGCTCAATAAATATGTGCGATTTGATTTGAAATGCTTAAGTTAGAATACCATAAAAGACTATACTGTTCCACACTCTGAGAAAGTCATTAAGATTTAAAGAAGCCATTAAGGACTAATCCTATAACCGAGAGAAGAGTAAATTGCTTACTTTTAGGCAGATGTGCTAACTTTCTAGGCCACTAAGGTTCTATTTAAGCAATTTACTAAAAGTAAATTACTAAATGGATCCAGGTAGCTCAAAAAGGTTAATACCTGTCACTTCCTCTTAAGAGGTAAGCTATGCCTCTCTTCCTCACTCTGAGCAACCCAGCCAAGTTCATCTACTGCTTAGAAGATATTGAAAATTATATTTACACAGACTAACCATTTGGACTGCACTTCTAGCGCTGGAAAAAGCAGTCCTGTAAACTGTAGGACAGAGTGCACCACTGGTGTCCCGTTGCTACTGATTTTCCAGGATATTAACATCGCTCTTCCCCTTCTTCTTACCTTATTTTCGAAAAGGCTCATATGTAACATTGGAGAAAAGAAAAAACAGTTCATTCAATTGCATTCCCTGTTGATGCTAGAACTTCACTCAGGAATAGGGAGATAGATTTAAAACATGAAGGCCTTGCACCCGCTTCATGGAATGGCAATCCTAGTTGCAGGCGAAGGGGTGGGGAGGGGACTGGGATGGAAAACACACCAGCAATTACACACAGTGTGCCACGTCCCATCACAGTGACACTTGCAAAGAAAAGTGAGGAGCCCTGCCAGCTTTAGGGGAGAAGTGGGAGCAGCAGCTATCTGAGCCATGCCTTAAGGGGTTATTAGGAGTTCTCCAGGGGAGACAAGAGGACAAAAGGCATTCCCAAAAGAGAAAGGACAAAGAAATGATTTGATTGGGAAAAGGCAAGAATCATGGAAATCATGGAAGAATCTTTCTGCAGGGCAGAAAGAGACCTTAGATGTATGTTCATCTAAGCTCTGAATTTTATAGACGAGGAAACAAAAATGAGAATGAGGCCAAGGGATGTTAGGTGACACGTAGTCACACAATTAAAAAGAAAAGCAAATCTTGAACCTGCATCTCTCTGACGTATGTCAAATACGGTGTTTAGCCTACCTCGATAGATGTATATTTAATAGATGTTCAGTGAAAGAGGAAGGACCGGTAAGAGAATGCTGCCCAAGTTCCCCACCAGTTGGGTTCATTCACTCACTCACTGGCTCGCTCACTCACTCAACAAATACTCATTGGCATCCACTATGTGCCAGGAACTCTACTTAAAGAGGTAGGAAGCTAGGACTGCAATAGTGACCAAGACAGACATAACCAGGATCTCTCGGAAGTAACAAATTCATGGAGGATATGCACTAGTAAATAGGCAGTTAGAATCAGGTTTCACTGTTGTGGCAGGGGAAACAGAAGATGTCATGGAAACACAAAGCACTTGGGAGAAACCTTATCGCAGAGAGCATCAGCTCTCTGCAGGCTCAACCCTAGAGGTTAAGAGGAGTTAGCAAGTGTTCCAGGAAGAGGTAATAGCACATGTAGAGGCCCAAAGACAAACATTTACAAATTAAGGGAGCGCAGTGTGCATAAGGAAAACTAAAATATGTTCATTTTGAGGTACATATAAAGCAGGAAAGTGTGGTTAACTTCCTTCCTCCCATGGCACCCCTTAGCCAACTCCCACTCATCCTTCAAGCTGCAAATGACATGTTGTTGCTTCCCTTCCCTGACACCCTCAAAACCAGGTCCCCGTAGTGCCATGGGCTTCTCCTCCCTGCAGACTGCACCTCCTGATTTTTACCTGCCTTTGCCACCAAGCCATAAGCTCCTTGAGAGCAGGTACAATCTCCTGGCCCACCATTGCATCCCCATACCTTGTACAGGGTCTTGCACAAGTATTTGTGGGGGGGCTGATGCACACATTGTGGGAAACTAAAAAAGATCCCCCCAAAGATATCCGAGTCTTAATCTCAGGAACTTGTCAATGCTACCTTAGGGGGAAAAGGGGTATTCACAAATGTAAATCAATTAAGGGTTGTGAGGTGGGGAGATTATCCTGGATTATCCAGGTGAGCCCTAAATGCAATCACAAATGTCTTTATAAGAGGTGCAGAGGGAAATTTGACTCCAGGTAGAAAAGAAAAAGCCATGTGACCACAGAAGTAAAACTTTGAGTGATCAGCCATAAGCCAAGGAATACCAGCAGCTGTAAGAAGTTGGAAAAGGTGAGGAAAGGCTTTTCCCCTAGAGACTTCAGAGGGAGCACAGCCTTGCTGACACCTTGATTTCAGTTCAGTAATGACTCTGGACCTCCACTCTGCAAAACTGGGAGAGAATAATTTCTGTTGTTTCAAGCCACCAAGGTTGTGATAATTCGTCCTAGCGGCCACATATACTAATACAAACACTGATACACATCTTTTCCCATAGACATTGTTTTGAGTTTGCTTTTAGCAATTAGTTCCTTTGTTTCTGTTTATTTATTTTGAGAGAGAGAGAAAGCACAAGTCAGGGAGGGGCAGAGAGAGAGAGGGAGAGAGAGAATCCCAAGCAGGCTCCACACTGTCACCGCAGAGCCCGATGTGGGACCTGAACCAACAACCATGAAATCGTGACCTGAGCCGAAGTCGGATGCTTCACTGATTGAGCCACCGGGGTGCCCCGTTTTCATTTTTTTTACATATTGCAAAACTCGGACCCCTTTTTCTTTAATTAGACCTTTTTAAGATTGAAATATAGTTGACACATAATGTTACATTCATTTCAGGTGTTCACTACAGTGACTCAACGACTGTATTTGTTACGCTGTGCTCACCACAAGCATGGCTACCATCTGCCACCACACAAATGCTATTGCTATACCATTGACTGTATTCCCTACGCTGTACCTTTTATCCCCATGACTTATTCATTCCATAACAGCAATGAATTCCTTTGGACAGAGTCCTAGAAGCAGAATGATGGGTCAAAATAGATGCTCATCTTTTGAGGCTCAATGAAGATTACTAAATTGATTTCCAAAAACAACTTACATAATGTAACAGAATGTCGACTCACCATACCCTCTTCATTAAATATTTTCATTAATTCTAATGTATGCTATTTTGATATGCAAAACTAGTACTTCGATCTTGTTTTAATTTACATTTCTTTCGTTGCTAAGGAAGACAAATATTTTGCCATATTTATTTATCAGTTTTATGTCTTGGGTGTGTGAACTTAATTTTTTAAAGAGAGTTTTGTATATATTCTTCCTATAGTAACGATATTAGCTTCGTTTCTCAAATTTGCTGAAAGTAATTTCCTTACTCTATTGTTTGCCAGTTTATTTAGGATGGATTTAGGTTTTTGTTTTTGTTTTTTTAATTTTTTTTAATCTTTATTTATTTGTGAGAGAGAGAGAGACAGAGTGTGAGCAGGGGAGGAGCAGAGAGAGAGGGAGACACAGAATGCGAAGCAGGTTCCAGGCTCTGAGCTGCCAGCACTGAGCCCGACACGGGGCTCGAACTCATGAACCGTGAGATCATGACCTGAGCCGAAGTCGGACGTTCAGCCAACTCAGCCACCCAGGCGCCCCGTAGGTTTTTGTTTTTTTAAAGGGACTATGCAAAACTTTTATCCGAAGGAATAAGACAAAGTTGTTTATTTTTCCCTTGGTGCTTTCTTTTGCTTTTAAACTTAGAAAGACCTCCCCTTCCAGAAGCTACATAAAAAGCCAATTCTATCTTCTTTTAGGTTGTCTTTGGTTGACCCTGTTTAACTCTTCATGCTGCCTGAAATTCACTTTTGTATATGCTGCAGAGCGAATAATTAAACTGATTGTTTTCACTATACAACAATGCCAATTGTTGCACTGTTTCTTGAGTAACCAGCTTGTTCCTCACTGCTCTGTAACGCCTCTTTTGTTATGTATTAAATTCTCATATATAATCAGATCTGTTTCTGGTCTCTACATTGCGTTTCTCTGATCCTACCATCTTTAACAGTAACAGTATTGTACAGTTTCAAACACTGAACTTTGACATTTTTTCAAAATGGTAGGTCTTATCCCCATCCATATTTGAAGTGTTGCTTTGCTTTTTTAATCTTCCAACAACTTTTCAAAAATTGTTTTAAAATAAGTTCATATTCTTTTAAAACAAATTTACTCCACAGCTTTCTCCATAGCAGAAGTAGTCGCAGTTCAAGAAGTGTTTGTAAATAGTAACTATTATTAATATTGCTCAAGAGCAACTCACTTAAAAAACACTTTTTGTCTATTTAGTGTCTGTGTTAGGTAGAGTAGTTTTTCATTTTGCCAGTTAAAAAACAACCATGTGCAAGGGGTTGCCTTGGTGGCTCAGTCGGTTAAGCGTCTGACTTCGGCTTAGGTTTTGATCTTGTGGTTTGGGGGTTCAGGCCTTGTGTCAGGCTCTGTGCTGACAGCTCAGACCCTGGAGCCTGCTTTGGATTCCGTGTCTCCCTCTCTCTCTGCCCCTCCCGACTTGCATTCTGTCTCTCTCTTTCTCTCTCTCAAAAATAAAAATTAAAAAAAATAAAACACATCCAAGAATTGTAGCCAATCTTCTTTTAGTGAACAAAATTATTGCTAGCACCCCTGCACACCGCCCCCCCCGCCCCCGCCACCACACACACTTGATAAGTGGTATGTTTTTAAAGACTTTAGAATACATGATTCAATGGGTGGTTCTTCTCAGAGTAAGCTGAACGGACCCAGGGTCTTTCACGGGTCTCATCAAGTTCCCCAAACTGCTGAGCTGTACTTGACTTGTAAGCCCTGAAACCACATGTGTACTTCAATTAACAATTAGGTCAGTAGTGACCTTTGTTTGACTAGTGTGAGAAACCGGTCACTTCCACACATTCCTAAACTTCTCATCATAACTTTCAAAATACAACTGTACAACCTTGCCTATTAGAGTTAGCCGATCTACTTGGCTCTGGCTTTTTCTTTTTTGCCATATACATGAACAAAGGTAATCCTTCGGGATCACCTATGCATGCAGCTAAATGTTATTAATTCTACTTCTATTTGTTCTTCTATGAGCAAAACCCTGGGAATATAAAAATTAGTAAGACATGGATCCTGCCTTTAAGAAGCTCAGACACAGCAAGAGAAAGAGATAAGTAAACAACCACAATGGAACCCTGAGATAATGGCTCACTTCCTTCAAATGGAGTCAGCAAAAGTTTTTATCTTGAGCACAGGGTAGGGTAGAAACCACAGGAATCCCTTCTCCTAACCCCATTTCATGTTCTTTCAAATGACAACTGGCAACTCCTATAACAACCTAATAAGATGAAAATTACAACAATACACTATGGGAGCACGGAGAAGATATTTAAACTGTGCCCTAAAGAATAAGTAGGAGGTTGTTGTTGTTTTTTTTTTAATTAAAATTTAAAAAGTAAAAGAATAAATGAAAATAAAAATTTTTAAATTTTAAAGTTCATTTATTTATTTTGAGAGAGCGAGAAAGAGAAAGAGAGAACGCACAAGCAGGGGAGGGGCATACTGAGAGGGAGAGAGAGAATCCCAAGCAGGGTCTGTGCTGCCAGTGCAGAGGCTGACGCGGGGCTTGAACCCACTAACTGTTAGGTCACGACCCAAGCAAAACCAAGAGTTGGAAGCCTAACCGACTGAGTCACCCAGGCACCCCGTTAAAATTTTTTTAGATTAAAAAAGAGTAAGTAGAAGTTTTTTAATGTGGAAAAAGAAGGAAGGCATTTCAGGAAAATCAGATATGAGTATGAGAGAACATGGAATGTTCTGGAAAAAGAAACTGCTTTCTCCTAGTGAGTGTAGAATTTCAGTTATACACTTAAGTGGAAAAGGTAAAATACAGTGTAGGGGGTCAAGTCTTGAAAAGCAAGTTGGAGACAGATTGCAAAAATCCTCAAATGCATTTCGTCCCCATAAATTGGTGGAGTCAGACGATTCATTAACCCAGTCCTTTCTAGTTTTCGCCACCACCACTCCACTAAAACTATTGTTGTCCAGGCCACACAGTCTCCAGGTTGCAGATAAGTATTTTTTAAAGTGTTTAAAGAAGTAATGTGCGTGGACACCTGGCAGGTTGATGGAAGAGGACCTAGACTTGTGGCAGCAGTACCAGTGGCCTTGTTGCCTCAAAGAAGGCAAGAAATGCTGAGGGTCTGAGCGAAGCAATTAGCATTGGTGTACTGGTTATAGAATCATCTACAACATAGAAAGAAGAGAAATCCGTGAGTTGGAAATGAAGGAAAGAAGGAAAAGAGGGAAAGAAGGAAAGAGGGAGGTGAGGGAGAGGGAGGAAAGGGAGAGAGGGAGGAAAGAAAGGAAAGAGAGACTATAGGTGACTAGAAACTAAGGGCTTTGATTTTCAGGAAAATGTCAGAGCAAATTATATAAGAAGAATAGCTTCAGTTTCTGTAGTTCTTAAAGACCAAAGAATAAGAACGTCTGTAGGCAGACAGTTGGGAATCGCCTTATGACACCAATGCTCATGCAACTGAGAGAATTAAAGCTGATAATTAAGGCTGGCAATCAGGGCTTTCCAGCTCTTGTGGATTTAATAACCCTTAATTGGCAAATGCCTGTGCCAGAAAGACTGCATCTTCAAAAAAATTAAAAAAAACAAACAAACATGAAAACGCAACTAATAAACACCAATGTTTGATTAAATATCAGAGGAAGGATGAAAACCTGAAGAAAACATTCCAGTGATTCAGCAAATCCGAACAAAATAATAAGGAAAATGTGGACCAGAATACTTTGCAGGATGTTTGGACGATTTGGGGAAGAATGGTGGTTGTGCCAAATCTCACTCTGTCCCCAAAGTCTCAAAGGAAGATGTGTTGCTCTGGGCAAACTCTCTACCCAGGATCCTGAATCCATTTCTTCTCATCTCTACTGGTAACTTGCTACAAGAGTTCTTTCTTCTTCCTCCAGTATTTCAACATCTTGCTGTCTCCATAGGCTCCATTCGGAAGCCTAAACAAGTTCAACTTCCTTTGTTTGAAAATATACACTTTTTGGATTTTAAGTCCCCACTAGCAATTCCTGTCCCCTCACTTGTTCACTTCGGTGAACTGTAGTCAAGACTCTGCTCTTACTACTCCCTGGACACACTGCTCTGACAAAGGTCACTGTTGACATCCTAACCCACTGCTCTCTCTTTATTCAGCATCTTGAACTCTCTGAATCAACTGACCATGTTGACATTGCCCTGCTTAGAACAACTCTTCCTTGGTTAACAGAAAATAGCTTTCTTGAGTCCCATGCTACCAATCTTTTCACTCCTTCTTGGTGCTTTTTCCAGACCCCCTTCCTTCCCAGTCCTCTAATGTTAGCAATTGCCAAGGATGACTTCTCCACTGCTTTCCAATATTAACATTCTCCTTTGTGTTGTTATCAATCCCTGTACCTTCAACAGCTAACACATGTCAGTAACATCCTAGTCCATGTCTCTGCCTCAGACCTGTCTCCTGCGGTTCAGAGTATTTATTGTATTGCCTAGTTACTCACAGACATCTCAAAGTTCTCTCCAATCTGTACTTGCTCCTCTTTAGAAATTTCCCCATCTTAGTGAATGACCCACGATGGTGGGCCATCCATCCAGTGATCCAACCCAGAAATCTAGGAATCATCTTAGACTCTTCCTTGTTCTTTATTCTAACCCACAACCAGGTCCTGGTGATTCTACCTTTTCAAAATTATTTTTCCAATCTGTCTTCTTTCCATCCTTCTGGCGACTGCCGTATTTAATTCCATAGGAACAGTATTCTCAGGCTCTCTCTACCACACATCTAAAACCCCTTTTATCCATCCACCATGTTCTTGTCAGAATTTTTTCCTCAAACTAAAGTTCCTGCTCCACACCCCACTTATTTATACTTTTGTGTCCTCTCATCACATTCTGTGGCCTGGAGCACCTTAGTGCTTGTTTACTGACAGAGCATTTAGTCACTTATCAGGTGCATTTTAAGGACATCCTTCTCCATGGAGATTTCTTAACCTTCCCAGCCCCATAAAATTGATGACTCATACTTCTACTCCCCTTGTATTCTCTGCTGACATATGTCATGCCCCCCAAACACTTCACTGCACCTAAAAACCATTCTACTCTATTCTAAGTTCCTCCAACTCTATTTTAGGTTCCTTAATGTCAGAACTGGAATTTATTCATCTTTCTACTCTCAGCACAATCACTGTGTGCAGCACACAGCTGACAAGAAAATAAGCCTGCTGAATGAGTGAGTAGCCCTTCCACGGTCAGGAGAATAAAAACCCTATCACAAAAGACAGTCAGCCCCTCTGGTTTAAAGATGGTAGTAATAGAGCACATTAAAAATTGACTATATCAACACTCATCCCTACTTCAAAATTTAATTTTCCTTTAAACTACAATCCTAACTATAATAATAATGAAATATTAAATACTCCCTGAATGGTACGTTCCAAGGCAGATGGACAGCATGGGTCTTCATGATGGCCTGGAGATTTGCCGTACAGTCTACTAAGATCCTTCCATAACCCTCCACTCCTACCCTCTGTAGAAACAGTGTGCCCCGGCTGACCTTTGAGAGTTCCCTCAGGCTACAGTTACACCCCTGTGAGCCCTGAGCCATCTATTGCTTCTGAGAGCAAAGAGCAAACACCCAGAGCAGCGTTGTTTTATTGTATCGTCGCCCTGTGCTTCCAAAGGCAGCCTTGGTCTGGAACCAAACTCACACTGGGGTTCTACTGAACACCTTACACGGCGCTCATGATCTCACCTTACTTTTAACTTTCTCTTCCTTCCTGAATCTACTTTGACTACCTGAATCCGACCTACTTCTTGCGCCGAACTTTATTTAGTTCTTTCTCAGAGCTAATTCCAGGAGGATGTACACTGCATCCTACAAGCAACGGGAGACAGCAGCCCAAGTAAGGGAGAATTCACTGAAATTTGGCAGAAATAACAAAACAGAGCCAGAAATGGGGTCTCCAGTGGCAGAGGTCAGAGACCAGGATTATAAGCTGCTACTTGCAGATGCAGTTCAGTCTCAGATCTGGTTCCTTGAAATGAAAGATTACCTGATTCAAGGAGGAGTTCGCTCAGTAGAGCTTCAGAAGTAGAGGTAAGAGAGTGGACGAGTCAGAATCAGAGACAAGACATTTTGGGAAGTGGCCTAGCCCCCAGGAACAGGTAGGCGTGGAGTCATACAGGAGGCCCACTGTCAGACTCCCAAGCCTGTGCTGATGGGGCACGTACTCCGAACCATCAAAGGTTATTGGTGAAGATCAGACCCTAACATGTAGGATGTGGTGACTGTTCATGCTGCCATCAGTATCTCTCACTTGACCCCACAAAGTCACCAGCTACTTTTCCCCCTGATATGTACCTTAATCGATTTAAAATTTCACCATCTGAAGAAACTTTTCATACTCCTCAAGCCCTGCACCTTCCTTATGAAGTTTTAAAAGATGCTGGTGGATTACTGTCATGACTGTTTCCTAGGGAATTCTACTGTGAATCTTTCTTTGTGCAGAGGATTTTCTGGTATACTCAGCACTTATCCAGTATATTTAAATAATAACTGTGATTTTAAAATGTCCTTATTCTACGGTGACTCCGTTCTGCTTTGTTTTGATGATCAACTCCGGCACTCTCTCTGGATACACCTTCTCAGTGTCCTCAACAGACCTCTCTTCCCCTACTTGACCTTGAACTCTTAGACTTCCAACACGGATCCTCCTCATACTCTGAAGAGTTGGGATATGATGTTTTGTCAGAGGCTTAATGAAGTTCTTAAATACTGTTTCTTAAATTGCTAAACATCCAGACGATCAATTCCTACACCTTTCTTACTAATATGCTGATAGGGTAGTAGCTGTGCTTTGGGTCCTATACATATACACCAAAAATCACACATAAAATCTATCTTATTAGCATATTCAATAAAACAAAGAGATACATTTACAGGATGAATAATCTTACAAAAAATAAATGTCCTATCATAAAAACCACATAAGGAAACAAAATAGCCTTGAGAATTTTGTCATAGTTACACAAAAGACACATACATGCATTTTAAAGGAACTTAGGATCAACAAGAACTTTTGTTCGCTTCTGTCATATTTGTATTTAGAATTTCTAACAATTGATTCCACATAGACACTGCAAGATCAGAGATCTTAAAATACATTCCATGTTACATATACTGTCACTCAATAAGACCCAAATATAAATTTAGCAACACAGAATCCTTCAACTGCATTAATATTTTACCAGACTGATCAATTTCTTTTTTAATGAAATTCCTTATAGGGGCTCCTGGGTGGCTCAGTTGGTTAAGCATCAGACTTTGGTTAGGTCATGATCTCATAGTTCATGGGTTTGAGCCCCACATCAGGCTTGGGGTTCTCTCCCACTTCCTCTCTCTCTACCCCTCCCCTACTTGTGCTTTCTCTCTCTGTCTCAAAATAGATAAACTTTTTTAAAATGCTTACAATACTTGGAGAATTTTAAAATGGAAATCTGAACCATCATAACAGTATAAATTTGTTATTTTTCCTTTGTCTCATTTTGTTGTTATTGTTCCATGTGACATGTTCGTGAATGGGTACGAGTTTCCATGGTTGCTGGAAATTATGAGAGATAATCAAGACTGAGATCAAGTCCTGTCTGAATGATAATTTTCTTATTGCTGAAACTTACTTATTTCTTATTACTGAATTTTCTTATTACTGAAACTTAGTAAATAGTTATGCTAAATCATTATACCTACCTCTAAAAAGAAAAAGAAGCTAAGAAGAATTTGGAGTGCAGAAAATGGACTCTTTTAGAGTCTTAAACTTTGGGTTACAAACTTCACAGCATTACAGTGATGAAGTCAAGATTGCTTGCATTTCAAAAGTTGAAAATCACTGACCAAAGTGATTTGCCTATTAAACAGTGAGAAAAGAGAACAAGAAAGATGTGGGCTTAAAGGGTTATACTTATTTCACAGATTAAAAAATATCTTTGCAATTGCTGGTGACATTTGTTTCCAAAGAGCAATCCAATTTCTGATTTCTGCATGCTTGGTTGGATTCTCTTTTATTACTGTTTCTCAGCGGTCCACAGTTACTCTCCATGGTGTGAAATGGTTCTTCAGTGTTCTTAATGTGTTTCCTCTGCACCCCTATGTGCATTCACTTTGCTGAAGTTTTACATACAGTAAATGCTTAGAGTTCTCATTACATACCTCTCACATCTTCCAAGAGCCATTAAGAACTCTCTCTTTTTTTTTTAAGTAATTTTTATATTACTCTTGTGAAAGCCATGAAATTTGGACCCAATTTTGCCACTTATCACCTTTGTAAACATGAACAAAGCATTGCTCTCTCTGAATCTCAGCTTCTTCATCTATAAAATGGGAATCATAACATCTCCTTTACTAACCCAGCATCCACCAGTAACTAGTGGTTTGAATGGGCACATTACTTAACCACTCTGTGCCTCTACTTCCTCTTTACAAAGTGAGGGTAGTAATACTACCCACCTCTTAAGGCTGGTTAAGAATTAAATGAGATAGGGGGCGCCTGGGTGGCTCAGTCGGTTGGGCGACCGACTTCGGCTCAGGTCATGATCTCGCGGTCTGTGAGTTCGAGCCCCGCGTCGGGCTCTGTGCTGACGGCTCAGAGCCTGGAGCCTGTTTCAGATTCTGTGTCTCCTTCTCTCTCTGACCCTCCCCTGTTCATGCTCTCTCTCTGTCTCAAAAATAAATAAACGTAAAAAAAAAATTAAAAAAAAATTAAATGAGATAGTACATGCCAAATATATAAAATATATTTTAAATGAGATAGTACATGCCAAATATATAAAACAGGTGCATGGTAATTGTTCAAAACACTCTTGTGATTGCTGAAAAGATACAATGAAACTAATATGTGTGGAATGATAGAGTAAAAAGAGGAAGGGCTTCACAGTTCAACAAACTTAGCTTCAAATCATGCCCTTTTATTGGCTGTGATATCTTACATAAGTCACTCCACCTCTCTACACCTTGGTTATCTCTATTGTAAAATCCAAAATTATGAATATTAACAACAGCATGCATAAAGAGTAGAGTGAGTATTCAAAATATAGTGGTTATTATGAGAGTAAGCAAAAGTAATTTACAAAAAATATCATTACTCAAATAGCATTTATAAGACATGAGTAATATCAGAGATACATGAAATCCCTATCGCAATCCTTATCAGAAAGAGTAAGAAGAAAGCATATTCTAAAGAAATAGGAGAAACAACGATGACAACAGTGAAATGGAACAAATCTATGACCATTACAAAATAATGAATGTGTCAGCAAAATTTATAAAATGAAGGGAAAGGCCACTGGACTCACAGCTACAGTCATCTGCTTGGTAGGGTTGCCAAATAGCAACTGGTAAAGTATACATAGATTTCTTTCTAAGAAAATCAGACTTAGTCAGTGGGTGGTCCTCACCATAATCATAACAAATATACTCACTACCCAGAGCTAAAAGGGAAAATACATATGTAATATAACATAATTCCAAACAGTCAGGATGCTAACTTTTGGTTGGCAGTCTGACATGGTAGGCTAGGATGGAGATTATATAGTAAGACATCAAGTCTATTTGCTGTAGTAAAGTTGATGGAATAGGACCTCACTTTGGAAATGGCCCATCAGGGGTGCCTGGGCGGCTCAGTTGGTTGAGCAGCGACTCTTGATTTCGGCTCTTGATTTCTCACGGTTCATGAAGTCGAGTCCCCTGTCCAGCTCTGGGCTTCCTTCTCTCTCCCTCTTTCTCTGCCCCTCCCCTGCTCATATTCTCTCTCTCTCTCTCTCTCTCTCTCTCTCTCTCTCTCTCAAAATGAATAAAT